>NW_028273767.1:0-97934 GCF_024610735.1 Ursus americanus | reverse complement strand
ATACAACTGATTCTACTCGACCCCCCAAAAAACAAATAATCCAGTTAAAAAATAGGCAGAAGACATGGACAGACATTTCTCCAAAGAAGAAATACAAATGGCCAAGAGTCCCGTGAAAAGATGTTCACCATCACCCATCATCAGGAAAATGTAAATCCAAAGGACAATGAGGTATTACATCAAACCTGTCAGAATGGCTAACATCAAAAGCACAACAAAGAGCAGGTGTTGGGAGGATGTGGATGAAGGGAAATCCTCGTGAACTGTGGGTGGGAATGCAAACTGTGGTGGCCACCGTGGAAAACAGTATGAAGTTTCCTCAAAAAATTAAATATAGAACTACCCTACGATCCAACAATCACACTACTCGTATTTACCCAAAGAATAGGAAAACAGTAAGTAAAAAGGATACGTGCACCCCTATGTTTCTTGCACTATTATTTACAATATCACAATATGGAAGCAACCCAAGTGTCTGTAGAAAAATTGACAAATGAGATGATAGATGTGTGTATTCACACACACACACACACACACACACACACACACACACACACACAATGGAGTATTACTCGGCTTGAAAAAGAATGAAACCTTGCCATTTGCAGCCACATGGATGGAGCTAGAGAGTATTATCCAAACTAAAATCAGTCAGTCAGAGAAAGACAAATCCCATATGATGTCACTCTAATGGGGAATTTAAAAAACAAACAAAAATAAATAACTAAAAGAGAAAAAGGAGACACACCAAAATACAAACTCTTTTCAATAGAGAACAAACGGATGGTTACCAGAGAGGAGGTGGATAGAGGGATGAGTGAAATAGATGAAGGGGATTAAGAGGACACTTTTCTTGATGACCACTTTGTAATATATAGAATTACTGAATCACTCTACTGTACACCTGAAACGAATGTAACACTGTATGTTAGCTCTAATGGAATTAAAATAAATTTTAAAAAAAGATTTTTCTTTCAGAAAACTCTTTGAAAAAGCTTTTCCTGTGCAATGTGCAAAAGCCCTACTTGGGATTCACTCTACAATAATTATTCACTTAATGCCTAAAATTCAGATTTCACTGCGTTCTTACTGTGGATCCCAGCCCACAGGAGCCATGGTCCCTTTCTGTCCAGGTTCAGCACCTATGCATTCAAGATTGGAAGTAGAGACACATATCACTTCACAGTCCAGAAAGCTATTATTGTTTCTGTTTCAGTGTGAGAGAGTCACAGACTTTGGGACAGGTTTCAGAGCAGGTTTATTATGGATTCTGGATCTCTACTTCAATGTTCATTGCCTGGATCCATTTGGCTAATAGGTTCTCTGTGGATGGGCTTGCTTCCAAGCACATACATGGAAGATGAAACGGTCGGTGGGCTCGGTGCGGGACAGGAAGAAGACCAAAAGCAGACAAGGGTCCGACCCCTCCCCTGATCAAGGAACTGCTATGGGAGAGGGTACGGGAGGTAGAATCCATGCGAAACTCCAAGGTCACCAGCTGAACACAGGAGGCACAGGTCAAGGTATCTGGAGATGCAGGGGTTGAAGGCTGCTCTGAGCTACTTCTGTGAGGAAGGGAGGGAAGGAATGAGAAGGAGACACTGCCTGCCCCTGGCCCATGCCAGCTGCCCACCGCTCCGACACGCATCAGTCTATGAGCTGACACAGCCTGGGCTCAGGATGGGCTGGCTCAGGTCCCTCAATCCTCAGTGGGACAGCTGGCCCCAGGGCACAGAGACATGCTGAGGGAGATGAGAGGGAACGCTGCCCTGCCCAGGTCATCCCCTCCTTGAGCAGACAGCCCTTCAGAACTGCAAAAAAAAAAAAAAAACCCACTAACCGGGTTGAAAGACATGCCATTGATGAACTAAAGCATAGAGATATGTAAAATAACATTCATTTTTAAGTTCAGAGCTGTCAGCTCAGGAAGTGGGGAGAGCTTCCCTGAAGAAGACTGAGGGGAGTGCAGGCCATGCTGAAAAGGGAGACATGGCTCTCCTGATTTTGGACCAGCAGCCCCCTTCCAGGGCAGGGCATCATCCTCGCATCACAAGAGATCCATGGAAGTTTTCCATCAGGGCCAGATGTTTGTCTCGAGAAGGCTACCCTGTCATCGGACTGCACAGGGCACCAGGGACGAGGGCCAGATGGAGGACGGACAATACCCCGGAGGCCATGGGGCAAGAGCAGAGGCACATGACCTTGAAGATGATGATGAAAAGCAGGAGGTGGCAGCATGGAGCCGGCCCAAAAGTGCCATGGGAGCAGTGCCCACAGCTACACTGACTGGGTGCCTTCTGTGCCAGGTGTGGCTGACTTCAGTGGGCTCCAGACTAGTCCTGAGCACAAGTCTAGGGAGTGTGCACCACCCCGGCCTCCTCTTCCCTTGCAGCTGCTAGGAATCACGGTCACAGACCCTGATCAGCTTTCGTGGAAACCAAGCAGTGGCTCCCCCGCACGCTGCACCTCTGGTGGTGGTCCATTGCGACCCTCGTGCCTGGCCAGACACTGATGTCTACCTGTCTCCACACAAATCCACAGACAGGAGGGTGTCCCTGAATTCCACAGCACCTGATGAGACAGATCCACAGAACCCAACACCCAGTGGGTCACTAGGGACCTCACCTATGGTCATGGAGCTCACCATACCCTATTTCTGTCGCTTCCCACAGAAAGCCTGCTTCTGATCCCCCACAATACCATACATCCTGGTTGCTGACCTGGGGTAATGCCATGAACCCACATGGCAACTTTCTTTAAGTAAAGGCTATGCCTACACCTCCTAGAAAATATTTAATGAAGTACAAGTCCATCAGGACTATGGTGTGAACGGTAGCACACAGCCTGCATGGTAGTAGTCAGTAATTCTAACGAGGGTTAACCCCACCCCCCGTCTCACAAAACCTTCCTCCATCCCCACTGAACTCATGGTCTGCCCTCAGAAAACCCTCCAGGAAACAAACCTTTCATCTGAATGCTCTTTTCACCTTCTGCTTCAAATCTTGTCCAACCACAATGATATGAAATTAGAAATCAGTCTCAAGAAAAAAATGGGACAGTCAAAAATAGGTGGAGATTTTTGGGGCCTGGGTGGCTCAGTCGTTAAGGATGTGCTTTCAGCTCAGGTCTTGACCCCGGATCCTGGGATCTAGCCCCAAATCAGGCTCCTTGCTCAGTGGGAAGCCTGCTTCTCCCTCTCCCACCCCCCTGCTTGTGTTCCCTCTCTCGCTGTCTCACTCTCTGTCAGATACTAAAATAATCTTAAAAAATATGTGGAGATTTAACAACATGCTACTGAACATCCAACAGTCAAAGAAGAAATCAAAAAACTTTTAGAAGTACCTGGTCACTGATGAAAAAGACAACCTACAAAAACTTATGGGATGCAGCAAAAGTAGCTTTATGGGGGACATTCATAGAAATTAAAGTCTTCATCAATCCATGAAAATGCTCTCCAATAAACAACCTGCTTTATGTGGTAAATAAGTAGAAAAAAAAACAACAAACAAAGCCCCAAATTAGTAGAAATAAGGAAATAACAAAAAGGAATGCATTAATAAATCCAACGGAGACTAAAAAGACAAAAAAAAAAAACAATGAAAATGAGAGCAGCCTTTTTTGGAAAGATAAACAAAACTGACCAACTTAGCTAGACTCACCAAGAAAGACAGAGGACTCGAATACAATCAGGAAAATAAGATAATGGATTCCTGTCTCATATCAAAATCAAAAGAACTCTTCAACCTTGGACACAACAACTTCTTGCAAGCCACGTCTCTAAAGGCACAGGAAATAAAAGCAAAAAATGAACTATTGGCACTTCATCAGGATAAAAGGCTTCTGCTTGGCAAAGCAAATGATCAAATAACAAAAAGGCAACCTATGGAATTGAAGAAGATATCTGCAAATGATATTACAGATAAAGGGTTGGTATCCAAGATCTATAAAGAACTCCTCAAACTCGACATCAAAAAAATGGGCAGAAGACACAAAGAGATACTTCTCCAGAGAAGACATACAAATGGCCAACAGACACATGAAAAAATGCTCCACATCACTTGCCATCAGGCAAATACAAATCAAAATGACAATGAGATACCACCTTACACCAGTTAGAAATGTTAAAATTAACAAGGCAGGGGGCACCTGGGTGGCACAGAGGTTAAGCCTCTGCCTTCGGCTAAGGGCGTGATCCTGGCATTATGGGATCAAACCCCACATCAGGCTCCTCCGTTATGAGCCTGCTTCTTCCTCTCCCACTCCCCTGTTTGTGTTCCCTCTCTCGCTGGATGTCTCTATCACTGTGGAATGAATAAATAAAATCTTGAAAAAAAATTAACAAGACAGAAATAAAAAAAAGTCAGAGAGTATGTGAAGAAAGGGGAGCCCTCTTACACTACTCGTGAGAATTCAAGCTGGTACAGCCACTTTTGAAAACAATATGGAGGTTCCTCAAGACGTTAAAAACAGAGCTATCCTAAGACCCACCAATTGAACTACTGGGTATTTACCCCATAGACACAGAGTAATGAAAAGAAGGGGCACCTGTATCCCAATGTACATAGCAGCAATGTCCATAATAGCCTAACTGTGGAAGGAGCCAAGATGTCCTTCAGCAGATGATTGGACAAAGAAGATGTGGTTCATCTATACAATGGAATATTACTCAGTCATCAGAAAGGATGAATACCCCCCATTTGCACCAACGTGGATGGACCAGGAGGGGATTATGCTAAGTGAAATTAAGTCAAGCAGAGAAAGACAATTATCATATGGTTTCACTCCTATGTGGAACGGAAGGAGTAGCATGGAGGACATTAGAAGAAGGAAGGGAAAAGTGAAGGGGGGGAATGAGAGGGGGAGATGAACCATGAGAGACTATTGACACTGGGAAACAAACTGAAGGTTGCAGAAAGGGAGGGGTAGGGTAATGGGTTAACCTGGTGATGGGTATTAAGGAGGGCCCCTGTTGGGGCCCCTGGGTGGCACAGCGGTTAAGCGTCTGACTTTGGCTCATGGTGTGATCCCGGCATTATGGGATCGAGCCCCACAACAGGCTCCTCCGCTGTGAGCCTGCTTCTTCCTCTCCCACTCCCCCTGCTTGTGTTCCCTCTCTCGCTGGCAGTCTCTATATCTGTTGAATAAATAAATAAATTCTTTTTTTAAAAAAGGAGGGCATGTGTCATAATGAGCACTTGGTGTTATATGCAAACAATGAATCATGGAACACTACATCAAAAACAAATGAAGTACTGTAGGGTGACATCATTTTAAAAAAAGAAAGATATGAAATCCATACAGGAAAACTGTCACTATTTGCAAATGATATGAAATCCCGAATGATTCCACAAAAAAAAAAAAAAAACTGTTAGAATAAACAAATTCAAGAAAGCTGCAGGATATAAAGTCAATATACAGAGACCTGTTGTCTTTATGTATTTTCAAATTTTATTTATTTATTTGACAGGAAGAGAAAAAGCACGAGCAGGGGGAGTGTGAGAAAGAGGGAGAAACAGACCCTCTGTAAGCGGGGAGCCCAACACGGGGCTCGAACCCAGAACTCTGGGTTCATGACCTGAGCTGAAGGCAGACGCTTCACCTATGGGGCCACCCAGATGACCCAACTTCTTGCATTTCTGTATACTGATGACACACTTTCGCAAAGAGAAATTAAAAAAGCAATGCCATTTACAATTGCATCAAAAAAAATTTAGGAATAAAAGCAACCAAGAATGAGAAAGACATAGTACACTCAACACATGGCAGAAAAGAAATGAAAAACATGTGTGTCGAGGGGGGCAGGATGTATGGGTCAAAGATTTGGAAGGCGACACAAACAAATGGAAGCATACGCCATGCTCCTTAACTGGAAGAGTTAATTATGTGAACATGTCCATCGTACCCAAAGCAATTGACACATGTGATGAAATCCCTATCTGAATTCCAGTGGCATTATTTGAGCAAATAGAAAACAGTCCTCAAACTTGTATGGAATCATAAAACACCCCAAATACCCAAAGCAACGTGAAGAAAGAAAGGTGCAGACAACACACTGTTGGATTTCAAGCTAGATTACAAAGCTGTTGTCATCAAAACAGGATGGTACTGGCATAAACACAGACACCAGGTCAGTGGAACAGAACAGAAAGCTCAGAAACTTACCCACACGTAGATGATCCTAACTTACGACACAGCAGCAGAAGATATGCCATGAGGGAAGGACTGTCTCTTCAGTGAGCGGTAACAGGCAAACTGGACACTAAATGCAGAAGAATATAACTGGGTCACTTTCTTACACCACACACAATATTTTTAATGGATGAATGATATGAACGTAAGACCTGAATCCATAAACCTCCAAGAAGACACAGGTACTAAGTCTCTCGACATTGGTTTTGGCAAAGAGTCTTCAGATTGGACACCAAATGCAAAGGCAACAAAAGCAAAAATAAACAGGTGGAACAACTTCAACTGAAATCTTCCACACGGAAAAAGAAACCAGCAAAAACTTACAAGGCCACAGACCCAATAAGAAAAAAAATATCTGCGAATCATATGTGTGAGAAGAGGCTAACATCCAAAATACACACAACACTCATACAAATCAAAACAAACAAACAAAAAAAACTGTATAAAAAATGTGGGGAATATGTGAATAGATACTTTCCAAAGACAGCTCACAGGTGCCAACAGACAGAAAAAGTTGTTCGACATCACTAAATATCGTCAGGGAAACATCAGTCAAACCCACAACTGGTTATTCCCTCACAAGTGTTGGAACACCTATTGTCCCAGAGACAGACACCAGGTGGGGTCAAGGGTGTGAAGACGAGAGGACTCTGAGCATTGTTGGTGGGAATGGAAATTGGTGCAACCACTGTGACAAACGGTATGGAGGTTCCTGAAAAAATTAATGCAACTACCCCATGACCCAGTAATGGCTCTACTGAGTATTGATTCGGAGAACACAAAAATACTGCCTCAAAAAGACAGATGCACTCCCACGTTCACTGCAGCATTATTCACAAGAACCAGACATGGAAACACAGACCTTGGGGGCCTTATGCCAAGTAACTCAGACACAGAAAGACCAATACCAGATGCTCTCATGTACATTCCACGAGGAATAAACAAATACTGAACACATAGACACTGAGAGCAGATTGGTAGGTGCCAGATTCGGGGATGGGGTGGTAGAAATGGGTGAAGGTGGTCAAAGTCTCAATGTTGAAGTGAGAAAATCCGACAGTCATGAAATGTTCTGTCCAGCATGGAGACTAAAACTAACCCTGCAGCATGGGGTATAGGTTTCCCTGCTCTTTGAAAGTACAGGGCTTCTGAGAAACCTTGCACAGCAGAAATGGTGTCAAGAAGGAATGGCCATTAATTTACACGGAACAATTAGACAGTGTGCTCAGACTCCAAAATTCCTTCTCTTTGGCTTTTCTTAGGCCTCAGGACACAAGTTTCTAAGGGAGGCCCAGCATAAATGAAGATAAAGCACAGCAGAGGCTCACAGACACCATTCAAAGTGCTGGTGGCTGGATGTGGATAGCTGTTCCCAGCGGAAGGAGCTGGTTGGGGTGCACGCTGCCTCTGTTGTGCTTCTCCCCAAAACAGATGCTGAACGCGATTCTCACTGTTCACCTTTTTGCATAAGAGGGAAAGCCTCTTCAGGTCTCTTCCTCTTACTGAAGCTGGGTAATAACATAGTTCTTTCAAGAAAGCCCAGTGTCTTACTGTGAACGCTTAAAAAGTGGGGGATACTTGTACTTGAGCATTTCTGAGGGAGGAGATGTGAAAGGTTCTCCCAGAAACAAATATCAGCAGACCCACCGGGAAAGGCACCTTCCTCAGGATGCGGAACACAGACTACCTCCTATCCCCAGAAACACTCTCCTTCCCCTCGATCAGGACAACCCACAACAGCTGGGAGTTACCCCAACGCCTCCGTTCTCCTGCTCCTAATAGCTAACCCATCAGCAAATCCTGTGAGCTCCATCTTCAAAATGGACCCAGAATAGGTCTAACCACTCCATCCAAGGCCACCTGTCTGGTCCACAGTGCCTGAGTTCCTGGAAAAGCCTCGTCATTGACCTGCCTTGCCATCTTCAACCCTCTGTCATCTGTTCTCAACACTGTAGCCAGGATGGCCCAGTGAAACAGGGTCTCATGGGGTTATAGCCCTGGAATGGCTTTCTGTCACCTCTCTGAGCTCATGTCCTAAGCTGTCTCCTGTGGCCACAGGGCCTTCTTGCTGCTCCTGGACATACCTGGAAATCTCCTGCCCCAGAGCCATTGCACATGCTTTCCCTTTTTTTCAGAATGCTCTTGATGTGTTCTCACTCACCTTCGGAGAAGTCTGAATTGGAGTGACAGGGACAGAAGATGAGGCTGTGTGTGTTGGGTGAGGCTGGTGGCCCAGAAGAAGGTTCTCTGCCAGCTCTCCGCCTGTGCCTCATTTGTCCTCAGCCAGGAACTTGCACACAGCCCTCACCTGTCACAACTCTCACCCAGGAGACCCACAGCCACCCCTGGAGCCCACCCTGCCCACACCCTGCTGCAGAATGCATTCAGCTCTCATCTGGGACCCCTGTCAGCTTTACCCAGACCTGGAACTCCCCCGTCTCCTGCAAAGCTCCCGGATTCCCCCTCTTCTTGCAAAATCACACTGGCGCAAGGCTTTCATGAGAAAGCTATAATGCTAACTAATGAAAGGTTCACACCTACTTTCCCCTTCTGTTGCCTTTCTCTCCACCTTCTTTCCTACCTGTGCAAACTGTAACATATCAGTGGAACATGAACATGCTCTGAGACCTGAATCTTTCATTGCAGCTCTCTGAGGACTCCTGATGTGATAAGAAACTAGTGTATCCTACAACAGGGTGTTTTACATCTATCCTCTATAGAATAGTACAGCCCAAATCACTACAATTTTACCTCACTCTTCATGAAGCAGAACACTTTTTCCTTTCTTCTTTTACTTAAATTCCAGTTAGTTCACATGCCATGGAATATTCGCTTCAGGGGTAGGATTTAGTGATTCCTCACCTGCATACAGTACCTGGTGCTCATCACAAGTACCCTCCTTAATACCCCTCACCCATTTAACTCTTCCCCCCACACTCCTGTCCTGCAGCAACACTCAGTTTGTTCTCCAAGGTTGAGTCTATTGCCTTGTTTGCCTCTCTTATCACCCCAACACTCTGTTCATCTGTTTTCTTTCTGAAATTCCACAAGCGTGAGAGGATAGGATATTAGTCTTTCCTCACTGATTTTTCTTAGCTTAATACACTCTATGTCCATCCACATCCTTGCAAGTGGTAAGATTTCATTCTTTTTGAAGCTGGGTCATATTCCATTATATATAGGTATCCCACATCTGCTTGATCCATTCATCAGTGCATGGACTTTGGGATTCTCTCCATAATTTGGCTACTGTGGACATTGCTGCTCTAAACATCATGGTGCATGGACCCCCTTCGAATCCACATTTTTGAATCCTTTGGGTAAATACCTAGGAGAGCAATAGCTGGATCATGGGGTTGTTCAATGTTTAACTTTTTGAGGAACCCCCACACTGTTTCCTAGACTGGCTGCACCACTTTGCATTCCCACCAACAGGATGGGAGGGTTCCCCTTCAAGCAGAACATTATCTGCCGGCAATTTCATAAGAGGAAACAAAACCTCTGGGAGATGCACTCAGGGTCAGACAAGCAGTTGCAGAATTCACCCCAAGGCTCCTGATGCCAAGCCCCTTGAAGCCACCAGCATGCCACTCTCTGAAAGAATTCCCAGACTCTCCTTCTGACTCCACCACCAAAGAAACTACAGAGAGAATATGGCACCTCAAAATATCGAGATAATACTTTTAGTAAAACTAGAAAGTCAAGCTCAACTTTTAAACAGGAACAGGCCGCTTTGGATAATTTTGAATTTTCCCTCCACCCTAATTGTAACTCTTCTGATGAATAAACTAATCAATGATGAAACATCACCTTTGTCAAATGACATCATCCAAGTCTGTATCAGATGATAAAAGCCACCTAACTCTAGATGCTGACCACTCAACCATATCTAAGGCATAATTGAATAAACAGTGTTACAGGAAGGAACAAATTAGATGTTACAAACAGGCACAGAGTGAATCTCACCTTCCCTTTCTAATAAAAGTGGGTTCCTAGGAAACAGATGGTCAAAATACATTTGTAAGCAATAAATGGACAGAGAAATTGTGATCCCCTGCAAAGTTCTATCTGCAGGGAAACTAAGTAATTCTTGCACCAAACCCAGAATGCTGACAGCTACTTCAATTTTACTTTGTGGCTCAACTAGAGAAAAGACAAAAGCCCAGGAGGTTTGGTATAATGAGAGGTTTTACCTCCAGCCCTGACATAGATAGGACATTTTGCCAAACATACCTGTGCTTTCTCTGAACACTGGCGTCCTGTGACAATCTGCCTCGCTGACTCTGATGCTGACGTTCAAAACCTCGGGTGTCTAGGAGCCAGAGCAGAGTAGTGTTCTCAGCTGTGGAGAAGAAGGCACCTCTGACCTAAAGCCTGCACACCTGCTTCGGTTTCTGGGCGAAGGGGCAACACATACTTGTTGTTTAGCAGTAATTATCTTCATTCTCAACAGACCAATGACCTTTCCTTTTCTGGAAAGCAGACTTACTCTTCTAAAGAAACCCTCAATTCGTCTATTCCCAATGCAACTAGAGTGGGGTCTGGTTTACGCCCGCCTCCAGGCCCCCACCTGGAGGATTTTCCTGCATGCTTCTAATAGCCAATTACCACTAACCTGGGGGCACAGGGGGCATAATTCTAAGTTGGGGGACGGCTCTGGGGCTTGCTACTGCCACACCTGTGCCTGGGGGACCAGGGCACACTCTGCTGAACTCGGGGTAATGCCCAAGAGGCATCACCTGCACTGTGTCAGAGAACTGAAGGTGGGGATTGTGTGAGGTCCTTTCCCGCACTCTTCCAGGGGAACAGGGGAAACCCTGAAATTCTGCAACCCATCCCACAAAAGCTCAGGTGAGCGGGCACCCTATAGTTCACGGGGATGGAGAATAAGGCCAGTTGAGGACATGGGGCAGAAGAGACTTTAAAAGGAAAAGGAAAACTCACCTGAGTCCACACAATGAACCCTCTCCACGTTCCCTTCCAGAACCCTGCCTCCCACCTGGGGCGCACCCTGACCCGGACCCCCACCCCAGTGCATGCTGCTCACTCACCAGCAGGGATCTCCACAGGGCAACTCTCTCTCTCTCAGTGCCCCTTCTGCCCCAGGTCTGCAACCCACTGCAAATCTGGGACCGCCCACAGTGATGTAGCTCCACCCCCAAGTGGTGAATTGTCTGGGAGGGCTGTGCCTGAGCTCCTTGGATGCTGGGCAACCCGCCCTCAAGCCCCTGGAACCCTGAAAGTGCAGGGGGCCCAAGAGGAGCCTCCTCTACCCAACACCAGGCACAGGCATGGGTGGGCTCGTGGGCTGGGGCCTCCACACACACCTGGCCCATTCCAGGGACCCCTCTAGCTGCAGACCACCCTCAGCGTCCTGCCCCTTCCCTTTCTGCACCAGCCCTCCCTGCTGGGGTGTGCCTGGTTCTGGGCAAGGTCAGTGACTCTCAGACCCTCCAAGACTTGGGCTTTAGGAAATGCAATGATTTCATGCATTTTCAGTATATACATGTCAGTATGACTTTAATATTATGGGAGCCAAAGAGGTTCTTTATTTTGTCTTATCTTTATGTTGGCATTTTTGGTTATTGTTTTCTTCTCGAAGCAGATGTACAACATGTGCTTGGGGCAGAAATAGGGCCCATGCTTTGAGGTGTTGCCCAGTCATTTTGAGCCGGGTAAAATGTTAAAGGATAGCTTCCCTGGGAGCCCAGGATCAGGGCCCACAGATGATATAAGATAAAAATTACTTTCATCATTATAATTACTCCTAAATGGAGGAATGTGAGACAAAAGCACCTTTCCCAAGAGTACCAAGAAATCAAAATGTTGTCCACAGAAGGCTGCCTGCTCCATGGTCAGCACAGGTGACAGAGTGTTCACAGTCTCTGGACTCCTGCCCTTCTCCTGCCCAAATCTCTGAAGCACACAGACCACTTAAAATCAGAATTGTAGAACTGCTAGACACCTTAGAGATGTCTGGCACCATTCCCTTGGACTGCAGAATAAAACACAGTAGCTCATTGTCACAAACTAATTTCAACATGATGTGCCCCCTGGATGCACTAAGTTCTTTCTCTGCAAATGTTGACTAATGTAAGTCACAGTCATACCATATAAACACTACGATGGCTGGGAAGTCATCGTAGGTAAGGGAATATTTTAGCCATGTTTATAAGCATTGGCTCACTTTGTAGAAGAGGCTGAGCTGAGTGTTTTTAAATACTATTTCAGACCAGTTTTACAGCACGGTTTGAACATACCAGAGCCTGAATCGACTAAAAATGATAGTTGGTTTCTGTAACTTTAATACCAGGAAAATATTATACTGTCTGTATTCCTAAGGATCTTTGAGTATCTTACCCAGAGGTCCTCCACTGAGATAATGATCTTAATGATCACCATGGGCAGACGTGAAAAGGCCCGCTGAATTCGTTCCAGTTGTCCACATGACAAGAAAATCCTGATACTTGATAGGTTTCCAGATCGAGAAGACCAGAGATAAGAGGGAAATAGTACCCTGTATGGAACAACAAGGGATTTGGAGTCAATTTGGGGATCCCACTTAGGTTTCTGACACTAAAATCCGCTGTGACTCATATCATCTGAGTCCCTGTCTAACCACCTGAAAATGTGCCTAAAAATATCTACACCCTAGTTGAGAAGTTTAAGAGGCAGAATGCTACAAAGAGCCAGTATGATGTCTCTCAGGAACAGGTGCTCAGGAAGCCATAATTGCTATTGGGTCTATTTCTTTTCCAGAAGAAAGAACACATGTTGAATCCATATTCCTAATAGATGACTCACCAGATGATTTTCAAACCTGAAGGAAGGCCAAGAAGTCGCTCTTGTGTCATATTTCACTCAGAAATCATGTTGTTGGACTGGTGAGGACGATACGATAGCAACGTCATCACTAAGAGTGGGGAGCTTCTAATTTCCATACGGCCATGTTGACCCCTTAGCTCAGAGCCACCAGAAAGGGCAGCTGGGGAGGGGGCACCATCATCACTATGAGTGGGGAGCTTCCCATTTCCATATGGCAATGTTGACCCCCTTAGCTCAGGGCCACCAGAAAGAACAGCTGAGGGGGACCACAGGCCAAGGCTGCCAGGTGTGGCTGGGGTAGGCAGAACTCTGACTTAAGGCTCAACTCCTGTCTAGGTTATTATAATGCTCTTCACAAAGAAAGTGCCATTGTGTGTGAGCCCTCATGTAGAAAAGGTTCAGAATTTCCATTGAGATTCCCTCTCTCACCTTTAGGATATGTAGCAAAGTTCCATTTAATTTTTAAACATTGAAGGACTTCCTGGTTTTCTTTTTCCTATGACTGTGGCTCAATTCCCCTGTGGTCTAAGAATAGAATCTAGTTAATTTCAGGGTTTAACATTTGTAGACTTCATTCGTGGCCCCACCTATCATCTATTTGGGTAAAGAGACTATGACCACTTGAAAATAATGTATTCTGCACTTATTATGGAATGTTCCCTATATGTCCATTAGGTCACATTTTACCAATGTTTTGTCTGCTTTTTCTGTCAGATATTGAGAAAGGTATATTAAAATCTTCAAACAATGCTGCTCTACTCAACGTTGCATTGGAGAATTTACCAGTGTTAGAAGGCAAGAGAAACAAAAAGTATAAGAATTGAGGGGATAATTTTGACTATTCAAAGATAATACGATTGTGTACATAGAAAATCCAAAACAGTGTATAAATACCCTATTATAATTAAAAATGCAATTTATAAATTTGAGATGGATTGTGTTTCCCATTGGACAGTTTCTGAAAGAAAACGTAGAACCTGTCAATCTTGGGGCAGGACATAGGGTGCACTAACCATTTAAAAGAATTCAGTGGGACTTCATAAAAATGTGACATTTCTCCTTATCTTATGACCATAAGAAAATGAAAAAGTGAACCACAGGCTGGGAAGTAAGATTTGCAATACACACACTGACAAAGACTTGTCAATAAGAATTCCTGCTCATCAACCATAAAAAGTCTATTTATAAAGGAATACTTCACAAAAGATTGACTGATGGCCAATAAGAACAGGAAAGGGTGCTCTACAGTATTATTTTCAGGAGCAGCAAGGCCTTTCCTAAAATGAAAACATACACACAAACTAGTATTCCCTAGATGGATGACGTCCTTATTTCTGAGGACAGCTTGAAGAACAGACTAGCATCAATGTAAAGTGATGGAATTCCTGACACTCAGAGGATGGACAATTGACCTCAAACTACAGTACAATTTCTAGGCATCATTCGGTCCTCTGAAGGCAGACAACTACCACACCCCTTCCTACACCGCACAGGTTGCTTCCCAACACCTACCATAAAAGAAGAACATGAGAAACAGATAGGACTAGTAGGAAATAGCAAAAATCACATGTGGGGATTATCCTGAAACACATTGAACACATAACTAGTGTAAGGAAGTGTAGGGAACTGACAAGGACAGAGACTCAAGAGGTACTTCTTTGGGAAATGCCGTCTGAAATCGTCACACCTTGCTACCAGCAAATGAGGGCTCTGAGCATACCCTAGGGTTTGCTCACAAGGGTCTGCAACACCATCGCTGAGGACTGAAACTCTTCAAGACCTCAAAGCTTGCCTGATTGACTACTGGACTAAGAGATTCCCATGTTCTGAAAACAGATACCAACTCATTGAAAGGTTCATCTGGGCTCTCTCGGAGGCCCTACAAGAAGCTGAACCATTCACTGAAAATCAATTACACACACACACACACACACACACACACACACACACACACACTCCTGTCATTTCAGCAATTACTTAAACATTCAAGGTTCTTCCTACCTTTCCTTTTTCACATTGATATTTATACTCACATGAAATGTCATCATTTCTAATGAACACTGATGTCAAAATAGAGATCCATTGACACAATATTCACAAAATGGAACTTCCCTGCTGTCATTTTCAATATAGCGTTTTTTAAATTTCATACATATTTTAGGTTTTTGGTAACTTATACAGGAGAAGATCAGCATTGAAAAACTCTGAATACTGACAATGAGTTTTAAGCCTAGAGAACAAAAATTGTCCAATTTCATAGATAATAAGGAACCAAAGGGAAAGCATGGAAGCTGTAGTCGAATAATTTTACACATGTGCATCCTCTATTATTCTACTACTGAGGGGCGTGTTTTATTACCACTATGCATGCATCAATTGTCTTCCACGTGCACCTGCACAGGTATAATGAATTACTACAGTAGAATGAAATGACTGGGAACTACTTAGCGGCATCTATAATGAACAATGAAATTTCGATCTTATATTTGGTGAACTTCCACTGTCTGTCCCTTTAGACAATGGACCCTAAACAGAAGGGGGAATGAACCACGAGAGACTATGGACTCTGGGAAACAAACTGAGGGCTTCAGAGGGGAGAGGGGTGGGGGATTGGGATGGGCCAGTGATGGGTATTAAGGAAGGTACATATTGCATGGAGCACTGGGTGTTATATGCAAATAATGAATCATGGAACACTACATCAAAAACTAAGGAAATACTGTATAGTGACTACCATATCATAATAAAAAAATATTATTAGAAAAAAATTAAAGGTAAAAAAAAACCAATACAGCTTCTCTGTTTCAAGAACAATCACAATTGAGAAAAAACTAACTTCCAATCCCTAAAGCAAAACACAGACCAAATTCCATTTCACTCCCCTTTATTCACATTCTCTGTGGGTTCTAAGCTATTTCCCTAACTCCTTTCCTGCTGAACAGGGAACCCGGGCTCGATCCCAGAACCCTGAGAACATAACCTGAGCCAAAGGCACATGCTTAACTGGCTGAGCCAGCCAGGAGCCCCAGCCATGTTTTTCTTAACCAAAAGGACAATTTCTCACAATGCCTTCACATGACTTCACATGGTACCAGACACCTGCATTTGCCTCTAGGAGGTTGCAGATGAAGGCGATTGCAAACTCTCACAGTGGTTTATCAAATACAATGACCTGCCTGGTGACAGTGAAACTCTTATGAGCCCACGAGAGGGTGCTGTGACACTCAGCTGTGGCTGGGCTGTGACACTCAGCTGTGGCTGGGCTGGCACAGAGAACCAAATCCATTTCCCTGCCTGATGTCTGTGAGGAACAGATGCCCCCACTGTGAATGAGACCCTGCCACTGAGCTGTCCAGAGATGGCCATCCTCACGGAGGATGAGGATAAAGGACAATGCCTGAGGAGACCTCATCTGTCTCTTTTATCTTTTCATATTTTTGACAGTGGACAAATCACTGCCTAGGAGTCCCCAACTACCTTAGTCTCATCTGTGAATGGCCAAGAGGTTTTACAAAACACTCAAGATTTTGACCTCACAAATGCCCACAACCACTTACCATAGGGATTGAACATTAAGCAAAGATACTGTTCCTTGGAAGAGAGGTCCTGCCCACTGTTGTTTCTCACTTCTATGCACATCTTCCTTACCTCATGGTAATATAACCACCTTGATTCCTGCTTCCGTCTTCAGGAAGGCTGATGTGACTTGAAGGGCATTACCCTGACATCGTTCTTTCTTAGCAATAAGATGTGGACATTTCCCTAGTCCTACACATCCAAAGTTGAATGGGAGTCAGGATTGAGGAGACTGATGAGAGTTGAAGGTGTTTTCCTGTACACGGTGGTTTATTACCAATAAGGATGGGTCAGAGTCCTCGAAATTCCAGAACCTTTTCATTAATGCTTCCTACTCGTGAAAGAAGATGTACATTGGTCTTTCCCTGTATAGTGTGGTGACTCAGAGAAAAGTGCTTAGCGCGTTCGTCAGACTTCCACGACCACTTTGGGGCTGGCTTCCATATTCAGAAAGGATGATGTTAGGGCTAAGAGGGTTCCTGTACACTGTTATTTCTTACAGATAAGTGTATGGCATTTTTGTTACATTGCCTGAACCACTTAGCGCCGGGCTTGCCGGTCTCCTGGGGACGAACCCTAACCCTAGCTCGGCCCCCGAGGGGCCCCTCCCAAGGGGCCTTGTGCCACAACGCCGGGGATTGGGGCCCCCGAGCCCAGCACCGGAGTCAGCCTGCTGCCCCGTGGCAACCCGGGCTGCTAGGGGCACCGCCAGTCTTTCAGGGCAAGAGAACGGGCAGGGCCCTCCAAGCCCCCGGCGACCTTCGAAGGCCCCTGTGCCAAAATGCTTGGGCCCACACTCCCTCTCGCCAGCGCCCTCACCTCGGCCTGCCCCTCCGCCTGCTGCAGAGCTGGCGGAATGGGCCTCCTAGACTCCTGGGGGCTAGCACTTACCCTAGGTCACCCCCAAGGGGCCCCTCCCAAGGATCCTGGCACCACAATGCCGTGGATTTGGGACCCCCGAGCCCCAGTGCTGTACTCACTCTGCCACCCCATAGGCACCGAGGGCACTAGGGTCGTTGCCATTCAGGAAGGGAGAACGGGCAGGGCCCTCCGATCACCCTGCGACATTCGAAGGCCCCCCACGCAAAAACTCTGGCTCCCACACTCCTGCCCGCCAGCGCCCTAACCTCGGCCCACCCCTCCACTCGCTGCAGAGCTGGCGGATCGGGCCTGCTGGCTTCCTGGGGGCTAACCCTATCCCTAGGTCGCCCCCAAGGGGCCCCTCCCATGTGGCCTGGCGCCGCATGCCAGGGATTGGGAACCCCCAAGTCCCAGCGCCGGAAGCTCCCTGCCACCCCACCGCCACATGGGGAACTAGGGGCGTCGCCAGTCCTTGAGGGCGACAGAACGGGCAGCACCCTCCGAGCCACCTGGGACCTTCGAAGGCACCCCAAGCCAAAGCCAAAATGCTCTGGCCCACACTCCCACTCACCAGCTACCTCACCTCGACCCACACCTCCATTCACCACACATGGTGGAACGAGCCTGCCAGCCTCCTGCGGGCTAACCCTAACCCTAGGTCGGCCCCCGAGGGGCCCGCCCAAGGGGCCTGGCGCCGCAACGCTGGGTATTAGGGAACTCCGAGCCCCAGCGCCGGACTCACCCTGCCGCCCCGCTGCCACCCGGGCCGCTAGGGGTGCCGCTGGTCATTCAGGGCGGGAGAATGGGCAGGGCCCTCCGAGTCCATGGCGACACTCAACGGCCCCCCCATCCAAAACGCTTGAGCCCATGCTCCTGCTCCTCAGTGCCCTCACCTTGGCCCGCCCCTCCACTCGCTGCAGAGCCGGTGGATGAGGCCTGCCCTCCTCCTGGAGGCTACCCATAACCCTAGGTTGGCCCCTGAGGGGCCCCTCTGAAGGGGCCTGACACCACAATGCCTGAGATTGGGGACACCCGAGCCCCAGCGCCGGACTCACCGTGTCGCCCTGCCACCACCCAGGCCACTAGGAGCACTGTCGGTCATTTAGGGAGGGAGAACGGGCAGATCCCTCCAAGCCCCTGGCAACATTCGAAGGCCCCCCGTGCCAAAACGCTTGGGCCCACACTCCTGCTCCACAGCGCCCTCACCTAGGCCTGCCCCTCTGCTCGACACACAGCCGGCAGATCGGGTCTGCCAGCCTCCTGGGGGCTAACAGTAATGCTTGGTCAGCCCCCTAGAGCCCTTCCGAAGGGGCCTGGCACCCCAACGCCGAGGACTGGGGACCCCGAGCCCCAGCGCTAGACTCACCCTACCGCCCCTCCTCTAACCGGGCCGCCAGGGTAGTCGCCTGTCATTCAGGGCGGAAGAACGTGAACGGCCCTCTGAGCACCTGGCGACCTTCGAAGGACCCCCCCCTCGAAAACTCCTGGGCCCTTGCTCCTGCTCGCCAGCGGCCTCACCTCCGCCCGACCCTCCACTCACCACACAGCTGGCGAATCGGGCCTGAGGGCCTCCTGGGGGCTAACCCTAATACTAGGTCGCACCCGAGGGGCCCCTCCCAAGGGGCCTGGCGCTGCAACACCGGGGATTGGAGACCCCTGAGCCCTAGCACCGGACTCACACTGCTGCCCCTCTGCAACCCGGGCCGCTAGGTGCGCCGTCGGGCATTCAGGGCGGAAGTACGTGCAGGGCCCTCCGAGCCCCCGGCGACCTTTGAAGGCCCCAGCACCAAAACGCTTGGGTCCACGCTCCTGCTCGCCAGCGCCCTCATCTCAGCCCACCCCTCCGCTCCTTGCAGAGCGGGTGGATCCGGACTTCCGGCCTCCTCGGTGCAAACTCTAACCCTAGGTCGGCCACTGAGGGGCCCATCCCAAGTCGCCTATCGCCGCAACACCTGGGATTGGGGACCCCAAAGCCCCAGCGCCAGACTCTACCCTGCTGCCCTGCCGCAACCCGGGCCACTAGGCGTGCTGCCGGTCTTTCAGGGTGGGAGAACGGGCAGGGCCCTCCGAGCCCCCGGCGACCTTCAAAGGCCGCCTGCGCCAGAACGCTTGGGCCCACGCTCCCGCTCCCCAGCGCCCTCACCTTGGCCCGCCCCTCCGGTCGCTGCACAGCCGGCACATCAGGCCTGCCCGCCTCCTGGGGGCTAACACTACCCCTAGGGTGGCCTATGAGGGGCCCTTTCGAAGGGGCCTGGTGCCTCAGTGCCAGGGATTGGTGACCCCCGAGCCCAAGCCAGGACTCACTTTGCCGTCCCGCTGCAAACCAGGCCACTAGGCCTGCTGCCGGTCTTTCAGGGCGGGAGAACGGGCAGGGCCCTCCGAGTCCCAGTGAACTTCTAAGCCCCCATGCGCCAAAATGCTTGGGCCCATGCTCCTGCTCACCAGCGCCCTGACCTCGGCCCGCCCCTCTGCTCACGCACAGCCAGCGGATCGGGCCTGCCAGCCTCCTGGGGGCTAACCCTAACCCTAGGTTGGCCCCCGAGCGGAACCTCACAAGGGGCCTGGCACAGCAACGCCAGGGATTGGGGTCCCCCGAGCCCCAGCGCTATACTCACCGTGCCGCCCTGCCACCACCCGGGCTGCTAAGGGCGCCTCTGGCCATTCAGGGCGGGAGAACCGGCAGGGCCCTCCAATCCCCCGGCGACCTTCCAAGGCCCCCCCGTGCCAAAATGCTTGGGCCCACGCCCCAGCTCGCTGGCATCTTCACCTCGGCCTGGCCTTCTGCTACCACACAGCTGGCGGATCATGCCTGCCGGACTCCTGGGTGCTAACACTAACCCTAGGACGGCCCTAGAGGGGCCCCTCCCAAGGGGCCTTGAGCTGCAACGCACAGCATTGGGGACACCTAAACCGCATTGCCAGACTCACACTGCCACCCCGCCACCACACGGGTCGCTAGGGGAGCCTCCGGTCATTCAGGGCGGGAGAACGGGCAGGGCCCTCCGAGCCTCTAGTGACGTAAAAGGCCCCTCGTGCCAAAACACTGCATACTATTCCCTCGCTCGCCAGCGCCCTCACCTCGGCCCACACCTCCGCTCGCCGCACAGCCGGCGCATCAGTCCTGCTGGCCTACTGGGGTCTAACACTAACCCTAAACCCTAACCCATAACCTTAAACCCTGAAACTTAAACCCTAATCCTAACCGTAACTCTAACCCCTAACCCTTACCCTAAGCCTAACCCTACCCTAAACCTAACCCTAAACCTTAATCCTTAAACCTTAAACCCTAACATTAACACTAAACCCTAAACCCTAAGCCCTAACCCTAATCCCGAAACCCTAAACATGAAACCCTAACCCTAACCACTAACCCCAAACCCCAAACACTAACCCTAAACCCTAACCCTACCCCGACCCCTACCATACCCCTAACACTACCCCTCACCCTACCCCTTCAGCTAACCCTACCCCTAACCCGTAACCTAACCCTAAACCTAACCCTAACCCGTACCCTCACCCGTACCCTAACCCTAACCCTAACCTGTACCCTAACTCTAACCGTAACCGTAACATGTACTCTAACCCATACCTTAACCCGTACCCTAACTTTAACCCTAAACTGTACCCTAACCCATAACTTAAACCGTACCCTAACCTTAACCGTAACCCTAACAAGTACCTTAACCTGTACCCTAACCTTAACCCTAAACCCTAAACCCGGACTCTAACCCATACCCTAACTCGTACCATAAACCGTACCCTAACCCTACCCGTACCCTAACCCTAACCTGTACCCTAACCGTAACCCTAAACCCTAAACTGTAACCCGTACCTTAACCCTAACCAGTACCCTTACCTTAACCTTAACCCATACCCTAACCCGTACACAAACCCATACCCTAACCCGTGCCCTATCCCTAACCCGGACCCTAACCCATACCTAACCCTAACCTGTACCCTAGCCCGAACCCTAACCCATACACTAACTATAAACCATACCCTATCCCTATCCCTAACCCGTTCCCTAACGCGTACCCTAACCCCAACCCTAAACCGTAACCTAACCTGTACCATAACACTAAACTATACCCTAACCCTAACCCGTACCGTAACCCTAACCCGTACCCTAAACCATACCCAAATCCGTATGTCAACACTTACCCTAAATCGTACACTAACCCTTACCCTAAACTGTACCCTAATGCGTACCCTAACCCGTACCCTAACCCTAACCTGTACCCTAAACCTAACCCGTACTCCAACCCTAACCCTAACCCTAAACCCAAACCCTAACCCATACCCTAAACCCTAATCTGTACCCTAACCCATAACCTCTAACCTGTAACCCCTAAACTCAACCCTAACCCGTACCCTCTCCTTACCCTAACCCTAACCCCTACCCTCACCCGTACTCTAACCGTAACCCATACCCTAACCTTAATCCATACCCTGATCCGTACCCTAACCCCGGGGATTGGGTACACCTGAGCCCCACCACGGGACTCAGCCTGCCACCCCTCAGGAAACCATGCCCCTTGGGGCGCCACAGAGCATCCCGTGCAAGAGAACTGGTAGGGCCCCCCTGAGACCCAAGCGATCCTCGGTGGCCCCCTACACCCCAACCCTGAGGCCCACGCTCATCCCGCCCCACGCCTTCCCTTCAGCTTGCCACCGAGCTCGTCGCAGAGCTGGCAGATCAGGCCTGTAGGGTTCCTGGGGCCTAGACCTGTCCTTATGTCGGCTGGGTAGGGCCCCTCCCCTGGGGCCCGGTGCCACAGCCCCAGGGACTGGGGACACCTGAGCCCCACTGCAGGATAAAGCATGCCAGCTCACAGGAAACCGTGCTCCTTGGGAGGCTGTAGAGCATTCAGGGCGGGAGAACCAGGAGGGCTCCCAGAGCCCCAGGCGAACTTCGGTGATTCCTAAACCCAACCTTGAAGCCCATGCTCACCCCACCCCGCACCCTCACCTCAGACCGCGGCGGAGCTCGCCACATAGCAGGCGGATCTGGCCTGCGGGGTTCCTGGGCCCCAACCCTAACCCTAGTTCATTTGTGGAGGGGCCCCTCCCCAGGAGCCTGAGTCGCAGCCGCGGGGATTCGGGACACCTGAGCCCCACAGCAGGAATCAGTCTGCCACCACGCAGGAAACCGTGCACCTTGAGAGGCCATAGAGCATTCAGGGTGGGAGAACAAGGAGGGCCCTCCTGAGCCACCAGCGAACAACGGCGGCCTCCCGCACCCCAACCCTGAGGCCCACGCTCACCCTCCCCACACCCTCACCTCAGCCCGGGTAACTAGCCATACAGCCAGCAGATCAGGCCTGCGGGGTTCCTGGGGCCTAACCCTAGCCCTAGCCCGGCCGTGGGTGTGGGGGCCTCCCCAGGAGGCTTACACTGCAGCCCTGGGGAATTGGGATACCTGTGCCCCACCGCAGGACTCAGCTTGCCACCCGACAGGAAACCGTGCCCCTGGGGGCTCTACGGAGCCTACAGGGCACGAGAATTTGGGGAGGCCCCCGGAGCCCGTCCCCACTTTTGGCAGTCCCCCGTGCCCCAACCCTGAGGCCCATGCTCACCCTCCCCCATGGCCTCCTCTCAGCCCTCCACAGAGCTCGCCGCACAGCCTGCAGTATGTCCCTGCCGGGCTCCTGGACCCTAACCCTTACCCTAGGTTGGCCACAGAGGGGTCCTTCCCCAGGGTCCTGGCACCCCACTCTGGGGGATTGGGGACACCCAAGCCCCACCGTAGGACTCAGCCTGCAGCCCACAGTTAACTGCACCATTTTGGGGAACAGAGCATTCAGGGCAAGAATTGGGGCAACCCCTGAGAGCCCCTTCTGGTGAACCCTGACCTTTGTGGGCCCTTCCGGATGACACCCCAAGGCTCACACTCACCCGCCCTTGTGCCCTCATCTCACTCGGCCTGGGAGCTCTCTGAGCACTGGGCAGTTCAGACCTGCTGTCCTTGAGGCCTAACCTAACCCTGGGTCTTCTGCTGAGGGTCCCTCCCCGTTTGCCTGCCTCCAAGGCACCAGGCATTGGGCTCACCTCTGCACGACTAGAGGACTCAGCCTGCCCCACAGCAGGAAACTGTCCATTTGGGGCTGCAGCAAGGATTCATAGGAAAATCGGAGGGCCCCCCTCAGCCCATCCCAGGCAATCCCCACTTTCAGAGATCTCCCCGGATCCAATTAGTAGCTTCACACTGACCTTTAAACTTGCTCTCCATGGAGATCTTTTGAAATTCTCCACACTTCCAACCGATGGCATCATCCAGCTTCAGAGACTTACCCAGCTTTAGGTCTTGAGATGGATTAAAATGAGAAGTCACTTCACTAATGATGAGGTAGCGGTGACCAAAAGATACATGCATAAATGCTTCATATCACTTGGCTTCAGGGAAATGCAAATCTAAACCACTATAGATGCCATATCACACGAGGCCGAATATCTAAAAATAAGAAGAAATGAAACTACACATCTTGGAGAGGATGTGGAGAAACGGGAACCCTCTTACACCCCTGTGCGAATGCAGTCCGGTACAGCCACTCTTGAAAATGGTACGGAGTTTCCTCAAGAAGTTATAAATAAAGCTACCCTATGTCCCAGCAATTGCCCTACTGGGTATCGACCCCAAAGAGACAGAGGTAGTGAAGACGGGACACATGCACCCCAGTATTCATAGCAGCAATATCCATCATAGACAAACTGTGGAAGGAGTGCAGATGATCATGGACAGATGAATGGATAAAGAAGATGTGGATCATATATATAATAGAATATTACTCAGATATCAGAAAGGATGAGTACTTACCATCACACCGACCTGGGTGGAGCTGGAGGGTATTATGCTGAGTGGAATAAGTCAATGAAAGAAAGGCGATGATCATATGCTTTCACTCCTATGTGGAATATCAGAAACAAGGAAGATGACCATAGGGGAAGGAAGGGAAAATAGAATGGGAAGTCATCAGAGAGGGAGAAAACCCATGATGGACTCTTAACTATCGCAAGAAACTGATGATTGCTGGAAGAGAAGTTGGGAGGGGTAACTGGGTGAGTAGCATTAAGGAGGTCACACGATACAATGAGCACTGAGTGTTACACACGACTGAAAATTTATTGAAGACTACATCTGAAACTAATGATGTACTGTAAGTTGGCTAATTGAATTTAAATTAAAGAACAAAAGACCTCGAATAAACAATCCTAAACATTTGTATGGAACCACTAAAGATTCCAAACAGCCAGTGCAATGTGGAAAAGAAAAACAAAGCTGGAGGACTCACAATTTCAGATTTCAGGTTATACTACAAAGCTGCAGTCATCCTAACAAGACAGTACGGCACAAAACTGGACACAGCGACCAAAGGAACAGGACACAAGTTCAGACAGAAACCCACAATTATGTGGTCCATGAATCTTCCACAAAGCAAGCAACGATATCAAAAGGGAAATGGACAGTCACTACAACAAATGGTGTTGGGAAAACTAGACAGCTATGCACAAAAGGATGAAATTAGACTGCTTTCTTACACAATACAGACAAACACAAAACAGTTTCAAGACCTCAATATAAGACCTGAATCCATAAAAATCCTACAGGAGGGAAGACAGTAACTTCTTGACATGGACCATACCAACGTTTTTCTAGACTGTGTCCTGAGGCAAAGGAAATGAAAGCAAAAATAAACTATTGGGAATACAGCAAAATAAATAGTTTCCATATGGCAGAAGAACAATGAAAACGTAAAAATCATAAGACAACCTACTCAAAGGGAGAAGATATTTGCAAACATCATATGCAATAAAGGGATAGTGTCCAAAACATATAGAACTGATACTACTCGACCCCCAAAAAACAAATAATCCAGTTAAAAAATAGGCAGAAGACATGGACAGACATTTCTCCAAAAAAGAAATACAAATGGCCAACAGTCCCGTGAAAAGATGTTCACCATCACCCATCATCAGGAAAATGTAATTCCAAAGGACAATGAGGTAATACCTCAAACCTGTCAGAATGGCTAACATCAAAAGCACAACAAAGAGCAGGTGTTGGGAGGATGTGGATAAAGGGGAATCCTCGCAAACTGTGGGTGGGAATGCAAACTGTGGTGGCCACCGTGGAAAACAGTATGATGGTTCCTCAAAAAATTAAAAATAGAACTACCCTATGATCCAACAATCACACTACACATATTTACCCAAAGAATAGGAAAACAGTAACTTAAAAGGATACGTGCACCCCTATGTGTCTTGCACCATTATTTACAATATCACAATATGGAAGCAACCCAAGTGTCTGTAGAAAAATTGACAAATGAGATGATAGATGTGTGTATTCACACACACACACACACACACACACACACACACACACACACATACACACACAATGGAGTATTACTCGGCTTGAAAAAGAATGAAACCTTGCCATTTGCAGCCACATGGATGGAGCTAGAGAGTATTATCCTAACTAAAGTCAGTCAGTCAGAGAAAGACAAATCCCATACGATGTCACTCTAATAGGGAATTTAAGCAACAAACAAAAATAAATAACTAAAAGAGAAAAAGGAGACACACCAAAATACAAACTCTTAACAACAGAGAACAAACGGATGGTTACCAGAGAGGAGGTGAATAGAGGGATGAGTGAAATAGATGAAGGGGATTAAGAGGACGCTTTTCTTGACGACCACTGAGTAATATATGGAATTACTGAATCACTATTGGACACCTGAAACGAATGTAACACTGTATGTTAGCTCTACTGGAATTAAAATAAATTTTAACAAAAGATTTTTCTTTCAGGAACCTCTTCGAAAAAGCTTTCCCTGTGCACTGTGCATAAGCCGTACTTCGGAGGATTCACTCTACAATAATTATTCACTCTATGCCTTGAATTCAGATTTCACTGAGTTCTTACCATGGATCCCAGTCCACGGGAGCCATGGTCCTTTTCTGTCCAGGCTCAGCACCTATGCATTCAAGATTGGAAGTAGAGACACATGTCACTTTACAGTCCAGAAAGCTATTATTGTTTCTGTTTCAGTGTGAGAGAGTCACAGACTTTGGGACAGGTTTCAGAGCAGGTTTATTATGGATCCTGGATCTCTACTTCAATGTTCATTGCCTGGATCCATTTGGCTAATAGGTTCCCTGTGGATGGGCTTGCTTCCAAGCACATACATGGAAGATGCAAAGGTGGGTGGGCTTGGTGCGGGACAGGAAGAAGACCTAAAACAGAGAGGGTCCGACCCCTCCTCTGATCCACGAACTGCTACAGGAGAGGGTACAGGAGGTAGAAAACATGGGAAACTCCAAGGTCACCAGCTGAACACAGGAAGCACAGGTCAAGGGATCTGGAGATGTAGGGGTTGAAGGCTGCTCTGAGCTACCTCTGGGAGGAAGGGAGGGAAGGAATGAGAAGGAGACACTGCCTGTCCCTGGCCCATGCCAGCTGCCCACCGGTCCAACACGCATCCGTCTATGAGCTGACACAGCTTGGGCTCAGGATGGGCTGGTTCGGGTCCCTCAATCCTCAGTGGGACAGCTGGCCCCAGGGCTCAGAGACATGCTGAGGGAGATGAGAGGGAAAGCTGCCCTGCCCAGGTCATCCCCTCCTTGAGCAGACAGCCCTTCAGAACTGCTAAAAAAAAAAAAAACCCACTAACGGGGTTGAAAGACATGCCATGGATGAACTAAGGCATAGATTTATGTAAAATAACATTCATTTTTAAGTTCAGAGCTGTCATCTCAGGAAGTGGGGAGAGCTTCCCTGAACAAGACTGAGGGGTGGGCAGGCCATGCTGATAAGGGAGACATGGCTCTCCTGATGGGGATCTGCAGCCCCCTTTTAGGGAAGGGCATCATCCTCGCATCACACGAGATCCATGGAAGTGTTCCATCAGGGCCAGATGTTTGTCTCAAGAAGGCTACCCTGGCATCGGACTGCACAGGGCACCGGGGACGAGGAACAGATAGAGGACGGACAATACCCCAGAGGCCATGGGGCAAGAGCAGAGGCACATGACCTTGAAGATGATGATGAAATGCAGGAGGTGGCAGCATGGATCCGGCCCGAAAGTACCATGGGAGCAGTGCCCACAGCTACACTGACTGGATGCCTTCTGTGCTCGGTGTGGTTGACTTCAGTGTGCTCCAGACTAGTCCTGAACACAAGTCTAGGAAGTGTGCACTAGCCCTGGCCTCCTCGCCCCTTGCAGCTGCTAGGAATCATGGTCACAGACCCTGGTCAGCTTTAGTGGAAACCAAGCAGTGGCTCCCCTGCACGCTGCACCTCTGGTGGTGGTCCAGTGCAACCCTCGTGCCTGGCCAGACACTGATGTCTACCTGTCTCCACACAAATCCACAGAGAGGAGGGTGTCCCTGAATTCCACAGCACATGATGAGACAGATCCACAGAACCCAACACCCAGTGGGTCACTCGGGACCTCACCTATGGTCATGGAGCTCACCATACCTTATTTCTGTCACTTCCCACAGAAAGCCTGTTTCTGATCACCCACAATACCATACATCCTTGTTGCTGACCTGGGGTCATGCCATGAACCCACATGGCACCTTTCTTTAAGTGAAGGCTATGCCTACACCTCCTAGAAAATATTTCTAATGAAGTACAAGTCCATCAGGACTATGGTGTGAACATTGGCATACAGCCTGCATGGTACTAGTCAGTAATTCTAACAAGGGTTAACCCCACCCCCGTCTCACAAAACCTTCCTCCGTCCCACGGAACTCATGGTCTCCCCGCAGAAAACCCTCCAGGAAACAAACCTTTCATCTGAATGCTCTCTTCTGCTTCAAATCTTGTCCAACCACAATGATATGAAAATAGAAATCAGTCTCAAGAAAAAAATGAGACAGTCAAAAATAGGTGGAGATTTTTGGGGCCTGGGTGGCTCAGTCGTTAAGGATCTGCTTTCAGCTCAGGTCGTGATCCCAGGATCCTTGCTCAGTGGGAAGCCCGCTTCTCCCTCTCCCACCCCCGTGCTTGCGTTCCCTCTCTCGCTGTCTCACTCTCTGTCAGATACTTAAAGAATCTTAAATAAATATGTGGAGATTTAACAACATGCTACAGAACAAAGAAGAAATCAAAAAAATTTTAGAAGTACCTTGACACTGATGAAAAAGACAACCTACAAAACTTATGGGATGCAGCAAAAGTAGCTTTATGGGGGACATTCATAGAAACTCAAGTCTTCATCAATCCATATGATGCTCTCCAAAAAACAACCTGATTTATTTGGTAAAGAAGTAGAAAATAAAACAACAACCAAAGCCCCAAATTAGTAGAAATAAGGAAATAACAAAAAGGATTCATAAATAAATCCAACGGAGACTAAAAAGACAAAAAAAAAAAAAAAAACAAACAAACAAAAAAAATGAGAGCTGCCTTTTTTGGAAAGAGAAACAAAACTGACACTTAGGTAGACTCACCAAGAAAGACAGAGGGCTCGAATACAATCAGGAAAGAAATATAATGGATTCCTGTCTCATATCAAAATCAAAAGAACTCTTCAACCTTGGACACAACAACTTCTTGCAAGCCACGTCTCTAAAGGCAAAGGAAATAAAAGCAAAAATGAAGTATTGGAACTTCATCAGGATAAAAAGATTCTGCTCGGCAAAGCAAATGATCAACAAAACAAAAAGGCAACCTATGAAATCGAAGAAGATATCTGCAAATGATATTACAGATAAAGGGCTGGTATCCAAGATCTATAAAGAACTCCTCAAACTCAACACCCAAAAAATGGGCAGAAGACACAAAGAGATACAAATGGCCAACAGACATATGAAAAAATGCTCCACATCACTTGCCATCAGGCAAATACAAATCAAAACTACAATGAGATACCACCTTACACCAGTTAGAATGGTTAAATTTAACAAGGCAGGGGGCACCTGGGTGGCACCGTGGTTAAGCGTCTGCCTTCGACTCAGGGCGTGATCCTGGCATTATGGGATTGAGCCCCACATCAGGCTCCTCCGTTATGAGCCTGCTTCTACCTCTCCCACTCCCCTGCTTGTGTTCCTTCTCTTGCTGGCTGTCTCTATCTCTGTCGAATAAATAAATAAATTCTTTAAAAGAAAAAAGGAGGGCACGTGTCATAATGAGCACTAGGTGTTATATGCAAACAATGAATCATGGAACACTACATCAAAAACAAATGAAGTACTGTAGGGTGAATAACAATTTTTAAAAAGGGGAAAGATATGAAATCCATAAGGAAACTGTCACAATTTGCAAATGACAGGAAATCCGGAAAGATTCCTAAAAAAAAAAAAAACCTGTTAGAATAAACAAATTCAAGAAAGCTGCAGGATATAAAGTCAATATACAAAGATCTGTTGTCTTTATTTATTTCAGATTTTATTTATTTATTTGACAGGAAGAGAAAAAGCACGAGCAGGGGGAGTGTCAGAAAGAGGGAGAAGCAGACCCTCACTAAGCGGGGAGCACAACACGGGGCTCAATCCCAGAACTCTGGGATCATGACCTGAGCTGAAGGCAGACGCTTCACATATGGAGCCACCCAGATGACCCAACTTCTTGCATTTCTGTATACTGATGACACACTTTCGCCAAGAGAAATTAAAAAAACAATGCCATTTACAATTGCATCAAAAAATCTAGAAATAAAAGTAACCAAGAATGAGAAAGACATAGTACACTCAACACATGGCAGAAAAGAAATGAAAAATATGTGTGTCCAGGGGGGCAGAATGTATGGGTCAAAGATTTGGAAGGCAACACAAACAAATGGTAGCATATGCCATGCTCCTTAACTGGAAGAGTTAATTATGTGAACATGTCCATCATACCCAAAGCAATCAACAGATGTGATGAAATGCCTGTCTGAATTCCAGTGGCATTACTCGAGGAAATAGAAAACAGTCCTCAAACTTGGATGGAGTCACTAAAGACCCCAAATACCCAAAGGAACCTGGAGAAAGAAAGGTGCAGTCAACACACTCCTGGATTTCAAGGTAGATTACAAAGCTGTTGTCATCAAAACAGGATGGTACTGGCAGAAACACAGACACCAGGTCAGTGGAACAGAACAGAAAGCTCAGAAACTTACCCACACGTAGATGATCCTAACTTACGACACAGCAGCAGAAGATATGACATGAGGGAAGGACTGTGTCTTCAGTGAGCGGTAACAGGCAAACTGGACACTAAATGCAGAAGAATATAACTGGGTCACTTTCTTACACCACACACAAAATTTTTAATGATGAATGATTTGAACATAAGACCTGAATCCATAAACCTCCAAGAAGACACAGGTACTAAGTCTCTCGACATTGGTTTTGGCAAAGAGTCTTCAGATCGGACACCAAATGCAAAGGCAACAAAAGCACAAATAAACAAGTGGAACAACATCAAACTGAAATCTTCCACACAGCAAAAGAAACCATCAAAAGCTTAAAAGGCCACTGACCCAATAAGAAAAAATTATCTGTGAATCATATGTGTGAGAAGAGGCTAATATCCAAAATACACACAACACTCATACAAATCAAAACAAAAAAACTATTTAAAAAAATGGGAGGAATATGTGAATAGATACTTTCCAAAGATGGCACACAGGTGCCAACAGACAGAAGGAGTTGTTCGACATCACTAATCATCGTCAGGGAAACATCAGTCAAACCCACAATCGGCTATCCTCTCTCAACTGTTGGAACAGCAATTGTGCCAGAGACAGACACCAGGTGGGGTCAAGGGTGTGCAGACGAGGAAACACTGTGCACTGTTGGTGGGAATGGAAATTGGTGCAGCCTCTGTGACAAATGGTATGGAGGTTCCTGAAAAATTTAATGCAACTACCCCATGACCCAGTAGTGGCTCTACTGAGAATTGATTTGAAGAACACAAAAATGCTGCCTCAAAAAGACAGATGAACTCCCACGTTCACTGCAGCATTATTCACAAGAACCAGACATGGAAACACAGACCTTGGGGGCCTTATGCCAAGTAACTCAGACACAGAATGACCAATACCAGATGCTCTCATGTACATTCCACGTGGAATAAATACATACTGAACGCATAGATAATGAGAGCAGATTGGTAGGTGCCAGATTCGGGGATGGGGTGGTAGAAACGGGTGAAGGCGGTCAAAGTCTCAATGTTTGAGTGAGAAAATCCGACAGTCATGAAATGTTCTGTCCAGCATGGAGACTAAACTAACCACGCAGCATGGGGTATAGGTTTCCCTGCTCTTTGAAAGTACAGGGCTTCTGAGAAACCATGCACACCAGAAATGGTGTCAAGAAGGAATGACCATTAATTTACACGAACAATTAGACAGTGTGCTCAGACTCCAAAATTCCTTCTCTTTGGCTTTTCTTAGGCCTCAGCACACAAGTTTCCAATGGAGGCCCAGCATAAATGAAGATAAAGCACAGCAGAGGCTCACAGACACAATTCAAAGTGCTGGTGGCTGGATGCGGAGAGCGGTTCCCAGAGGAAGGAGCTGGTTGGGGTGCACGCTGCCTCTGTTGTGCTTCTTCCCAAAACAGATGCTGAATGCGATTCTCACTGTTCACCTTTTTTCATAAGAGGGAAATCCTCTTCAGGTCTCTTCCTCTTACTGAACCTGGGTAATAATGTAGTTCTTTCATGAAAGCCCAGTGTCTTTGTGAACGTTTAAAAAGTGGGGGATACTTGTACTTCAGCATTGCTGAGGGAGTAGATGTGAAAGGTCCTCCCAGACACAACCCTCAGCAGATCCACCGGAAAGGCACCTTCCTCAGCATGCAGAACACGGACTACCTCCTACCCCCCGAGAAACCCTCTCCTTCCCCTTCATCAGGACAACACACAACAGCTGGGATTTACCCCAATTCCTCCCTTCTCCTGCTCCTAATAGCTAACCCATCAGCAAATCCTGTGAGCTCCATCTTCAAAATGGACCCAGAAGAGGTCTAACCACTCCATCCAAGGCCACCTGTCTGGTCCATAGTGTCTGAGTTCCTGGAAAAGCTTCGTCATTGACCTGCCTTGCCATCTTCAACCCTCTGTCATCTGTTCTCAACACTGTAGCCAGGATGGCCCAGTGATACGGCGTCTCATGGGGTTATAGCCCTGGAATAGCTTTCTGTCACCCTCTGTCACCTCTCTGAGCTCATGTCCTAAGCTGTCCCCTGTGGCCACAGGGCCTTCTTGCTGCTCCTGGACATATCTGGAATTCTCCTGCCCCAGAGCCTTTGCACATGCTTTCACCTCTGTTCAGAATGCTCTTGATGTGTTCTCACTCACCTTCGGAGAAGTCTGAATTGGAGTGACAGGGACAGAAGATGAGGCTGTGTGTGTTGGGTGAAGCTGGTGGCTCAGAAGAAGGTTCTCTGCCAGCTCTCCGCCTGTGCCTCACTTGTCCTCAGCCAGGAACTTGCACACAGCCCTCACCTGTCACAACTCTCACCCAGGAGACCCACAGCCACCCCTGGAGCCCACCCTGAACACACCCTGCTGCAGAATGCATTCAGCTCTCCTCTGGGACCCCTGTCAGCTTTACCCAGACCTGGAACTCCCCCCTGTCTCCTGCAAAGCTCCCGATTCCCCCGCTGCTTCCAAAATCACACTGGTACAAGTTTTTCATGAGAGAGCTATAACGCTAACTAATGAAAGGTTCACACCTACTTTCCCCTTCTGTTTCTTTTCTCTCCACCTTCCTTCCTACGTGTGCAAACTGTAACATATCAGTGGAACACGAACATGCTCTGAGATCTGAATCTTTCATTGCAGCTTTCTGAGGACTCCTTATGTGATAAGACTCTATTGTATCCTACAACAGGGTGTTTTACATCTATCCTCTATAGAAGAGTACAGCCCAAATCACTACAATTTTACCTCACTCCTCATGAAGCAGAACACTTTTTCCTTTCTTCTTTTACTTAAATTCCAGTTAGTTCACATGCCATGGAATATTAGCTTCAGGAGTAGGATTTAGTGATTCCTCACCTGCATACAGTACCCAGTGCTCATCACAAGCGCCCTCCTTAATACCCCTCACCCATTTAACACTTCCCCCCACACCCTTGTCCTGCAGCAACACTCAGTTTGTTCTCCACGGTTGAGTCTATTTCCTTGTTTGCCTCTCTCATCACCCCTCCACTCTGTTCATCTGTTTTTTTTCTGAAATTCCAGAAGCGTGAGAGTATAGGATATTTGTCTTTCCTCACTGATTTTGCTTAGCTTAATACACTCTAGATCCATCCACATCCTTGCAAATTGTAAGATTTCATTCTTTTTGAAGCTGGGTCATATTCCATTATTTATATGTATCCCACATCTGCTTTATCCATTCATCAGTGCATGGACTTTGGGATTCTCTCCATAGTTTGGCTACTGCGGACATTACTGCCATGAACATCATGGTGCATGGACCCCCTTCGAATCTGCATTTCTGTATCCTTTGGGTAAATACCTAGGAGAGCAATTGCTGGATCCTGTGGTTGTTCAATGTTTAACTTTTTGAGGAACCCCCAGACTTTTCCCAGACTAGCTGCACCACTTTGCATTCCCACCAATAGGATGGGAGGGTTCCCCTTTAAGCAGAACATTATCTGTGGGCAATTTAATAAGAGGAAACAAAACCTCTGGGAGATGCACCCAGGGTCAGGCAAGCAGTTTCAGACTTCACCCCAAGGCTCCTGACGCCAAGCCCCTTGAAGCCACCAGCATGCCACTATCCAAAAGAATTCCCAGACTCTCCTTCTGACTCCACCACCAAAGAAACTACAGGGAGAATATGGCACCTCAAAATATTGAGATAATACATTTAGTAAAACTAGAAAGTCAAGCTCAACTTTTAAACAGGAACAGGCCGCTTTGGATAATTTTCAATTTCCCCTCCACCCTAATTTTAACTCTTCTGATGAATAAACTAATCAATGATGAAACATCACCTTTGTCAAATGACATCATCCAAGTCTGTATCAGATGAAAAAAAACCACCTAAATCTAGATGCTGGCCACTCAACCATATCTTAGGCCCAATTGAATAAACACTGTTAGATGAAGGAACAAATTAGATGTTACAAACAGGCACAGAGTGAATCTCACCTTCCCTTTTTAATTAAAGAGGGTTCCTAGGAAACAGATGGTCAAAATACATTTGTAAGCAGTAAATGGACAGAGAAATTGTGATCCCCTGCAAAGTTCTACCTCCAGGGAAACTAAGTAATTCTTGCACCAAACCCAGAATGCTGGCAGCTACTTCAATTTTACTTTGTGGCTCAACTAGAGAAAAGAGAAAAGCCCAGGAGGTTTTGGGATAATGAGAGGTTTTACCTCCAGCCCTGACATAGATAGGACATTTTGCCAAACATACCTGTGCTTTCTCTGAACACTGGCGTCCTGTGACAAGCTGCCTCGCTGACTCCGATGCTGACGTTCAAAACCTCGGGTGTCTTGGAGCCAGAGCAGAGAAGTGCCATCAGCTGGGGAGAAGAAGGCACCTCTGACCTAAAGCCTGCACACCTGCTTCGGTTTCTGGGCAAAGGGGCAACACATACTTGTTGTTTAGCAGTAATTATCTTCATTCTCAATAGACCAATGTCCTTGCCTTTTCTTGAAAGCAGACTTACTCTTCTAAAGAAACCCTCAATTCGTCTATTCCCAATGCAAATAGAGTGGAACATTTATTTCTCACTTAAATAGAAAACACTGTTATTGTCGACACTGCGTGACTGAACTTTTAAAAACATTTTAGAGAGAAAGGAAGGGACCTTTATTCAAACCCAAGTCAGGACAGCTGCCTCAGAGACACAATCTTCACCAAGAAGTGAGTGCTCCGGAGAAGGAACATTTGGGGCAGGCTTATATATTTTTTTTCTGTGTTGTTTTACATACAGAGTTACACACCACAATGAGGATCTTCTTAGATTCCAGAAAGTGACAGACTCTTTCTTATGTTTTCAGTGTGTACATGTCAGTATGTCTTTAATCTTATGGGAGCCAAAGAGGTTCTTTATTTTTTCTTATATTTATGTTGGCATTTTTTGGTTATTGTTTTCTTCTCGAAGCAGATGTACAACATGTGCTTGGGGCAGAAACAAGGCCCATGCTTTGAGGTTTTGCCCAGTCATTTTGAGCTGGGTAATTGTTAAAGGATAGCTTCCCTGGGAGCTCAGGATCAGGGCCCACAGATGATATACAATAAAAATTCCTTTTATCATTATAATTACTCCTAAATAGAGGAATTTGAGACAAAAGCACCTTTCACAAGAGTACCAAGAAATCAAAATGATGCCCACGGAATCCTGCGTGCTCCATGGTCAGCACATGTAACAGAAGTGTTCACAGTCTCTGGACTCCTGCCCTTCTCCTGACCAAATCTCTGAAGCACACAGACCACTTAAAATCAGAATTGTAGAACTGCTAGACACCTTAGAGATGTCTGGCACCATTCCCTTGGACTGCAGAATAAAACACAGTAGCTCATTGTCACAAACTAATTTCAACATGAAGTGACCCCTGGATGCACTAAGTTCTTTCTCTGCAAATGTTGACTAATGCAAGTCACAGTCATACCATATAAACACTAGGATGGCTGGGAAGTCATCGTAGGTAAGGGAATATTTTAGCCATGTTTATAAGCATTGGCTCACTTTGTAGAAGAGGCTGAGCTGAGTGTTTTTAAATACTATTTCAGACTTGTTTTACAGTACCCTCTGAACATACCAGAGCCTGAATCTACTAAAAAAGATAGTTGGTTTCAGTAACTTTAATACCAGGAAAATATTATACTGTCTGTATTCCTTAGGATCTTTGAGTATCTTACCCAGAGGTCCTCCACTGAGATAATGATCTTAATGATCACCATGGGCAGACGTGAAAAGGCCCGCTGAATTCATTCCAGTTGTCCACATGACAAGAAAATCCTGATACTTGATAGGTTTCCAGATCGAGAAGACCAGAGATAAGAGGGAAATAGTACCCTGTATGGAACAACAAGCAATTTGGAGTCAATTTGGGGATCCCATTTAGGTTTCTGACACTAAAATCCTCTGAGACTCATATCATCTGAGTCCCTTTCTAACCGTCTGAAAATGTGCCTAAAAATATCTACACCCTAGTTGAGAAGTTTAAGAGGCAGAATGCTACAAAGAGCCAGTATGATGTCTCTCAAGAACAGGTGCTCAGGAAGCCCTAATTGCTATTGGGTCTATTTCTTTTCCAGAAGAAAGAACACATGTTGAATCCATATTTCTAATAGATGACTCACCAGATGATTTTCAAACCTGAAGGAAGGCCAAGAAATCGCTCTTGTGTCATATTTCACTCAGAAATCATATTGTTGGACTGGTGAGGATGATACGATAGCAACGTCATCACTAAGAGTGGGGAGCTTCTAATTTCCATACAGCCATGTTGACCCCCTTAGCTCAGAGCCACCAGAATGGGCAGCTGGGGAGGGGGCACCATCATCACTATGAGTGGGGAGCTTCCCATTTCCATATGGCCATGTTGACCCCCTTAGCTCAGGGCCGCCAGAAAGGACAGCTGAGGGGTACCACAGGCCAAGGCTGCCAGGTGTGGCTGGGGTAGGCAGAACTCTGACTTAAGGCTCAACTCCTGTCTAGGTTATTATAATGCTCTTCACAAAGAAAGTGCCATTGTGTGTGAGCCCTCATGTAGAAAAGGTTCAGAATTTCCATTGAGATTCCCTCTCTGACCTTTAGGATATGTAGCAAACTTCCATTTAATTTTAAACATTGAAGGACTTCCTGGTTTTCTTTTCGCTATGACTGTGGCTCAATTCCCCTGTGGTCTAAGAATAGAATCTAGTTAATTTCAGGGTTTAACATTTGTAGACTTGATTCGTGGCCCCACCTATCATCTATTTGGGTAAAGAGTCTATGACCACTTGAAAATAATGTATTCTGCACTTATTATGGAATGTTCCCTATATGTCAATTAGGTCACATTTGTTACCAATGTTTTGTCTGCTTTTTCTGTTAGATATTGAGAAAGGTATATTAAATCTTCAAACAATGCTGCTCTATTCAACGTGGCATCAGAGAATCTACAAGTGTTTTATGGCAAGAGAAACAAAAAGTATAAGAATTGAGGGGATAATTGTGACTATTCACAGATAATACGATTGTGTACATAGAAAATCCAAAACAGTCTATAAATACCCTATTAGAATTAAAATGCAATTTATAAATTTGAGATGGATTGTAGCTTCCCATTGGACAGTTTCTGAAAGAAAATGCAGAACCTGTCAATCTTGGGGTAGGATATAGGGTGCACTAACCATTTAAAAGAATTCAGTGGGACTTCATAAAAATGTGACATTTCTCCTTATCTTATGACCATAAGAAAATGAAAAATTGAACCACAGTCTGGGAAGTAAAGATTTGCAATATACACACTGACAAAGACTTGTCAATAAAGAATTCCTGCTCATCAACCATAAAAAGTCTATTTACAAACGAATACTTCACAAAAGATTGACTGATGGCCAATAAGAACAGGAAAGGGTGCTCTACAGTATTATTTTCAGGAACAGCAAGGCCTTTCCTAAAATGAAAACATACACACAAACCAGTATTCCCTAGATGGATGACGTCCTTATTTCTGAGGACAGCTTGAAGAACAGACTAGCATCAAAGTAAAGTGATGGAATTCCTGACACTCAGAGGATGGATAATTGACCTCAAACTACAGTACAATTTCTAGGCATCATTCGGTCCTCTGAAGGCAGACAACTTCCACACCCCCTCCTACACCACACAGGTTGCTTCCCAACCCCTACCATAAAAGAAGAAGGTGAGAAACAGATAGAACTAGTAGGAAATAGCAAAAATCACATGTGGGGATTATCCTGAAACACACTGATCGCATAACTAGTGTAAGGACGTGTAGGGAACTGACAAGGACAGAGACTCAAGAGGTACTTCTTTGGGAAATGCTGTCTGAAATCCTCACAAGTTGGTACCTGCTAATGAGGGCTCTGAGCATACCCTAGGGTTTGCACACAAGGGTCTGCAACACCATCGCTGAGGACTGAAACTCTTCAAGACCTCAAAGCTTGCCTGTTTGGACTAAGAGATTCCCATGTTCTGAGAACAGATACCAACTAATTGAAAGGTTCACCTGGGCTCTCTCGGAGGCCCTACAAGAAGCTGAACCATTCACTGAAAATCAATTACACACACACACACACACACACACACACACACACACACACACACACACCTGTCATTTCACCAATTACTTAAACATTCAAGGTTCTTCCTACCTTTTCTTTTTCACATTGATATTTATACTCACATGAAATGTCATCATTTCTAATGAACACTGATGTCAAAATAGAGATCCATTGACACAATATTCACAAAATGGAACTTCCCTGCTATAATTTTCAATATAGCATTTTTTAAAGTTTATACATATTTTAGGTTTTTGGTAACTTATACAGGAGAAGATCAGCATTGAAAAACTCTGAATACTGACAATGAGGTTTAAGCCTAGAGAACAAGAATTGTCCAAATTCATAGTAATAAGGAACCAAAGGGAAAGCATGGACGCTGTAGTCGAATAATTTTACACATGTGCATCCTCTATTATTCTACTACTGAGGGGCGTGTTTTATTACCAGTATACATTCATCATTTATCTTCCACGTGCACCTGCACAGGTATAATGAATTACTACAGTAGAATGAAATGTCTGGGAACTACTTGGCGGCATCTATAATGAACAATGAAATTTCGATCTTATATTTGGTGAACTTCCACTGTCTGTCCGTTTAGACAATGGACCCTAAACAGAAGGGGGAATGAACCAGGAGAGACTATGGACTCTGGGAAACAAACTGAGGGCTTCAGAGGGGAGAGGGGTGGGGGATTGGGATGGGCCAGTGATGGGTATTAAGGAAGGTATATATTGCATGGAGCACTGGGTGTTATATGCAAATAATGAATCACGGAACACTACATCAAAAACTAAGGAAATACTGTATAGTGACTAACATATAATAAAAAATTGTTATTAGAAAAAAATTAAAGGTAAAAAAAAAAAACCAATACAGCTTTTCTGTCTCAAGAACAATCAGAATTGAGAAAAAACTAACTTCCAATCCCTAAAGCAAAACACAGACCACGTTCCATTTCACTCCCCTTCATTCACATTCTCTGTGGGTTCTAAGCTATTTCCCTACCTTCTTTCCTGCTGAGCAGGGAGCCTCGGCTCGATCCCAGAACCCTGGGATCATAACCTGAGCCAAAGGCACATGCTTAACTGGCTGAGCCAGCCAGGAGCCCCAGCCATGTTTTTCTTAAGCAAAAGGACACTTTCTCACAATGCCTTCACATGACTTCACATGGTACCAGACACCTGCATTTGCCTCTAGGAGGTTGCAGATGAAGGCAATTGCAAACTCTCACAGTGGTTTATCAAATACAATGACCTGCCTGGTGACAGCGGAACTCTTATGAGCCCACGAGAGGGTGCTGTGACACTCAGCTGTGGCTGGGCTGGCACAGAGAACCAAATCCATTTCCCTGCCTGATGTCTGTGAGGAACAGATGCCCCCACTGTGAATGAGACCCTGCCATTGAGCTGTCCAGAGATGGCCATCCTCACGGAGGATGAGGATAAAGGACAATGCCTGAGGAGACCTCATCTGTCTCTTTTATCTTTTCATATTTTCGACAGTGGACAAATCACTGCCTAGAAGTCCCCAACTACCTTAGTCTCATCTGTGAATGACCAAGAGGTTTTACAAAACACTTAAGATTTTGACCTCACAAATGCCCACAACCACTTACCATAGGGATTCAACATTAAGCAAAGATACTGTTCCTTGGAAGAGAGGTCCTGCCCACTGTTGTTTCTCACTTCTATGCTCATCTTCCTTACCTCATGGTAACATAACCACCTTGATTCCTGCTTCCGTCTTCAGGAAGGCTGAGGTGACTTGAAGGGCATTACCCTGACATCGTTCTTTCTTAGCAATAAGATGTGGACATTTCCCTAGTCCTACACACCCAAAGTTGAATCAGAATCAGGATTGAGGAGGCTGATGAGAGTTGAAGGTGTTTTCCTGTACACGATGGTTTATTACCAATAAGGATGGGTCAGAGTCCTCGAAATTCCAGAAACTTTTCATTAATGCTTCCTACTCGTGAAAGATGATGTACATTGGTCTTTCCCTGTACAGTGTGGTGACTCAGAGAAAAGTGCTTAGCCCTTTCGTCAGACTTCCACGAGCAATTTGGGGCTGGCTTCCATATTCAGAAAGGATGATGTTAGGGCTAAGAGGGTTCCTGTACACTGTTATTTCTTCCAGATAAGTGTATGGCATTTTTGTTACATTGCCAGAGCCACTTAGCGCCGGGCTTGCCAGCCTCCTGGGGAAGAACCCTAACCCGAGGTCGGCCCCTGAGGGGCCCCTCCCAAGGAGCCTGGCACCACAATGCCAGGGATTTGGGACCCCCGAGCCCCAGTGCTGGACTCTGCCACCCCGCAAGCACCCAGGGTGCTACGGGCGTTGCCACTCATTCAAGAAGGGAGAACGGGCAAGGCCCTCCGATCCCCCTGTGACCTTCAAAGGCCCCCCGTGCAAAAACTCTGGCTCCCTCGCTCCTGCTTCCCAGCGCCCTAACCTCGGCCCATCCGTCCTCTCGTGGCAGAGCTGGCGGATCGGGCCTGCGGGCTTCCTGGGGGCTAACCCTATGCCATGTCGCCCCCGAAGGGCCCCTCCCAAGTGGCCTGGTGCTGCATGCCAGGGATTGGGGACCCCCAAGTCCCACCGCCGGACGCACCGTGCCGCCCTGCCACCACATGGGGCACTAGGGGCGTCACCAGTCCTTCAGGGCGACAGAACGGGCAGGACCCTGCAAGCCTCCTGTGACCTTCGAAGGCACCCCAAGCCAAAGCGTAAATGCTCTGGCCCACGCCCCCACTCGCCAGCATCCTCACCTCAACCCACACCTCCATTCACCGCACATGGGCGGAACGAGCCTGCCAGCCTCCTGGGGGCTAACCCTAACCCTAGGTCTGCCACCGAGGTGCCCGTCCCAAGGGGCCTGAGGCTGCAACGCCGGGTATTAGGGAGCCCCAATCCCCAGCGCCAGAGTCTCCCTGCCGCCCCATCACCACCCGGGCCGCTAGGGGTGCCGCTGGTCATTCAGGGCGGTTGAACGGGCAGGGCCCTCTGAGCCCATGGCGAACTTCGAAGGCCCCCCCATCCAAAATGCTTGAGCCCACGCTCCTGCTCCTCAGCGCCCTCACCTCGGCCCGCCCCTCCGCTCGCCACAGAGCCGGCGGATGAGGCCTGCACTCCTCCTGGGGGCTACGCAGAACCCTAGGTTGTCCCCTGAGGTGCCCCTCCGAAGGGGCCTGGCACCGCAATGCCTGGGATTGGGGACCCCCGAGCCCCAGCGCCGGACTCACCGTGTCGCCCCCCCCCGCCACCCAGGCCGCTAGGAGCACCGTCGGTCATTCAGGGAGGGAGAACGGGCAGATTCCTCCGAGCCCCTGATGACATTCGAAGGCCCCCCTGTGCCAAAACGCTTGGGCCCATGCTCCCGCTCGCCTGCGCCCTCACCTCGGTCCGCCCCTCCGCTCGCTGTAGAGCCAGTGGATCTGGACTGCAGGCCTCCTGGGTGTTACCCTAACCATTGGTGGGCCCCCGAGTGGCCCATCCCAGGTTCCTATTGCCGCAACACCAGGGATTGGGGACTCCGGAGCCCAAGCGCCTGACTCACCCTCCTGCCCTACCGCCACCTGGGCCGCTAGGGGCGCCGCCGTTCATTCAGGGAGGGAGAACAGGCAGGGCCCTCTGAGCAACCTGAGACCTTCGAAGGCCCCCCGCACCAAAACGCTTGGCCCCAAGCTCCCGCTGGCCAGCGCCCTTACCTCGGCCCTCCCCTCCACTCGCCGCACAGCTGGCGGATCGGGTCTGTGGGCCTTCTGGGGGCTAACCCTAAACCTATGTCGGCCCCCTAGTGGCCCCTCCCAAGGGGCCTGGTGCCGCAACGATGGGGAAAGGGGACTCCTGAGCCCCAGCACCGGACTCACCATGCCCCCCACTGCCACCCGGGTCACTAGGGGCACCGCCGGTCATTCAGGGCGGGAGAATGGGCAGGGCCCTCCGAGCCACCGGTGACATTTGAAGGCCCCCCGTGCCAAAATGCTTCGGCCCACGCTTCTGCTCACCAGTGCCCTCACCTCGGCCAGCCCCTCCGCAAGCCGCACAACCAGCGGATCGGGCCTGGCAGCCTACTGGGGTCTAACCCTAACCCTAGGTTGGCTGTCGAGGGGCCCCTCCAAAGGGGTCTGGCACCAACACGCCGGGGATTGGGGACCCCCGAGCACCAGCGCCGGACTCACCCTGCTGCCCTGCCGAGACCCGGCCCGCTAGGGTCGCCATCCTCATTCAGAGTGGGAGAACTTGCAGGGCCCTCCGTGACCCCTGCGACCTTCGAAGGCAACCCATGCCAAAACGCTAGGGCCCACGCTCCCGCTCACCATTGCCCTCACCTGGGACCCACCCTCCGCTCGCCACACAGCCGTCAGATCGGGCCTGCCAGCCTCCTGGGGGTTAACCCTAACCCTAGTTCAGCCCCTGAGGAGCCCCTCCCAAGGGGACTGGCGCCATCACGCCGGGGATTGGGGACAATCGAGCCCTAGTGCTGGACTTTCACTGCCACCCAGTCGCCACCCGGGCTGCTAGGGGCACTGCCAGTCCTTCGGGGCAGGAGAAGGGGCAGGGCCCTCCAAGCCCCCCGTGACCTTCGAAGGCCCCCTGCGCCAAAACGCTTGGGCCCACGCTCCCGCTCACCATTGCCCTCACCTCAGCCCGCCCCTCCGCTCGAACACACAGCTGGCGGATAGGGCCTGCTGGGCTCCTGGGGGCTAACCCTAAACCTAGGTCGGCCCCCGAGGGGCCCTTTCCAAGGGTCCTGGCTCCGCCACGCCGGGGATTGGGGACACACGAGCATGAGCACCAGACTCACCCAGCCGCCCCGCCGCCACCCGGGCTTCTAGGGGCGCCGCCACTCATTCAGGGCGGGAGAAGGGGCATGGATCTCTGAGCCCCCGGTGACTTTCGAAGGCCCCCCGCGCCAAAACGCTTGGGCCCACGCTCCCGCTCGCCAGCGCCCTCACCTCTGCCCACCACTCCTCTCGCCGCACAGCTGACAGAATGGGGCTGCCGGCCTCCTTTGGGCTAACCCTAACCCTAGGTAGGCTCCCAAGGTACCACTCCCAAGTGCCTGGCGACGCCACGCTGGGGATTGGGGACCCACGAGCCCTAGCTCCAGACTCACCCTGCCGCCCCGCCATGACCCGGCCCACTAGGGGCAACGTCCTCACAGGGCGAGAGAATAGGCAGGGCCCTCTGAGCCTCCGCTGACCTTCGAAGGCTCCCCGTGCCAAAACGCTTGGGCCCTCACTCCTGCTCGCCAGCGCATTCACGTCAGCCTGCCCTTCCGCTCCATGCACAGCCAGCGGATCAGGCCGCCGGACTCCTGGGGGTAACCCTAAAGCTAGGCAGGACCCAGAGGGGCCCCTCCCAAGGGGCCTGGCACCACCAAGCCTGAGACTAGGACCATAGGCCCCATCGCCAGACTCACCCTGCCTCCCTGCTGCCACTCCGGCCACTAGGGGCGCCGCTGGTCATTCAGGGCACAAGAATGGACAGGGTCCTCCGAGCCACTGGCGACCTTCGAAGGCTCTCCGTGCCAAAACCCGGGTGCCCACGCTCCCGCTCCCCAGCGCCCTCACCTCAGCCCGCCCCTCTGCTCCCTGCACAGAGGGCGGATCCGGCATGCCGGCCTTGTGTGGGCTAACCCTAACCTTAGGTCGGCCCTCAAGGGTCCCTCCCAAGGATTCTGTTGCCTATACGCCAGGGATCTGGGACCCCAAGCCCCAGAACCAGACTCATGCTGCCACAACGCCGCCACCCAGGCCACTAGGGGCGCCGCCGCTCATGCAGGGCGGGAGAACGGACAGGGCCCTGGAGAAACTGGCGACATTTGAAGCCTCCCGCGCCAAAATGCAGGGGCCCACGCTCCCGCTCACCAGCGCCTTTACCTCGACCCGCCCACCTCTCGCAGCCCAGCCAGAGGATTGGGCCTGCCGGCCTCCTGGGTGCTAACTCTAACCCTAGGTCGGCCCACGAGGAGCCCCTCCCAAGAGGCCTGGCCCTACAATGCTGGGGATTGGGGATCCCTGAGCCGCAGCTCAGGACTCACCCTGCAGCCCCACCGCCAACGGAGCCGCTAGGGGCGCCGCTGGTTATTCAGGGCAGGAGAATGGGCAGGGCCCTTGGAGACATGGCAACATTCGAAGGCCCAGGGTGCCAAAACGCTGGGGCCCACGCTCCCGCTCTGCATCCCCCTCAACTTGGCCCACACCTCCACTCCTCGCACAGCCGGCGGATCGGGCCTGCCGGCCTCCTGGGTGCTAACCCTAACCCTAGGACGGCCCCTGAGGGTCCCTTCCTAAGGAGCCTTGCGGCGCAACGCCGGGGATTGGCGACCCCCAAGCCCCAGGGCCGAGTGCACCCTGCCGCCCTGCCCCACATGGCCCGCTAGGGGCACCGCCATTCATTCTGGGTGGGAGAACTGGCAGGGGCCTCCGAACCCCCGCCCACCTTCAATGGCGCCCAGAACCAAAATGCTTGTGCCCAGGCTCATGTTCACCAGCATCCTCACCTCGGCCCAACTCTCCGCTCCACGCACAGGCAGTGTATAGGGCCTGCCAGCCTCCTGGGTGCTAACCGTAACTGTAGGTTGGCCCCCGAGGGGCCCTTCTCAAGTGGCCTGGTGCCCCAACGCCGGGGATGGGGCAACCGAGCCCAAGTGCCGGACTCACCCTGCTGCCCTTCAGCCACCTGAGCCACTAGGGGCCCCGCTGGTCATTCAGAGCGGGAGAATGGGCAGGTCCCTCCAGCCACCGCCAACCTTCGAAGGCCCCCCACGCTAAAACGCTTGGGCTCATGCTCAGGCTCGCCAGCGCCCGCACCTCGGCCCACCCTGCCGCGTGCTGCACAGACGCTGATCTGGTCCACCGGTCTCCGGGGGGCTAACTGTAACCCTAGATCGACCACCGAGAGGCCCATCCCAAGGGGCCTGGCGTCGCAACGCCAGGGATTGGGGACCCTGAGCCTCAGCACCTGACTCACCCTGCCGCCCAGCCGCCACCGAGGGGCTTGGGGTGCTGCCATTCATTCAGGGCGGGAGAACGGGCAGGGCCCTCCGAGACACGGTGACTTTCGAATCCCCCCCGCGCCAAAACGCCCGAGCCCACGCTCCCAAACACCAGTGAACTCACCTCGGTCCGCCACTCCACTCTCCACACAGCTGGCGAATAGGACCTGCCGAGTTCCCAGGGGCTAAACCAAAACCTAAGTTGCATCCAAGGGGCCCCTCCCAAGGGGCCTGGCGCCTCATCGCTGGGGATTGGAGATACCTGAGCCGCAGGGCCTGACTCACCCTGCCACCCCTCACAACCCGGGCCGCTAGGGGCGCCGCCGTTCCTGCAGGGTGGGAGAATGGGCAGAGCCCTTCGAACCCCTGCTGACCTTTGAAGGAGTTCTGAACCAAAACGCTTGGGCCCAGGCTCATGATCACCAGCATCCTCACCTTGGCCCAACTCTCCCCTTGATTCAGACCCATTGGATAGGGCCTGCCGGGCTCTTGGTTCTAATGAAAACCCTAGGTCGGCCCCGTGGGGCACATCCCAAGGGGCCTGGCTCTGCAACGCTGGGGATTGGTGACTCAGACACCAGAGCCAGACTCACCCTGCCGCACTGTTGCCACCCGGGCCTCTAGGGGCGCCGCCGGTCATTCAGGGCGAGAGAAGGGCAGGGCCTTCAGAGTCCCCGGTGACCTTCAAAGGCTCACCACGCCAAAATGCTGGTGCCCACGCTCCCGCTCCCCAGCGCCCTCACCTCGACCCGCCCCCCCATTTGCTGAAGAGCCAGTGGATAGTGCCTGCCGGGCTCCTGGGGGCTAACTGAAAACCTAGGTCGGCCCCGTGGGGCACATCCCAAGGGGTCTGGCTCTGCTATGCTTGGGATTGGTGACTCAGAGCCCCAGAGCCGGACTCGCCCTTCCACACTGTCGCCACCTGGGCAGCTAGGGGAGCCGCCGGTCATTCAGGGTGAGAGAAGTGGCAGGTCCTTCCGAGTTCCCGGTGACCTTCAAAGGCTCCTGGAGCCAAAATGCTGGTGCCCATGCTTCCACTCCCCAGCGCCCTCACCTCGGCCTGCCCCTCCGCTCCCCGCACAGCAGGCGGATCGGGCCTGCCAGCCACCTGGGGGCTAACCCTAACCCTAGGTCGGACCCGAGGGGCCCCTCCCAAGGGGCCTGACGCCACAATGCCGGGGATTGGGGACCCCAAGACTCAGCACCTGACTCACCTGCCGCCCAGCCGCCACTCGGGGGCTTGGGGTGCTGCCGTTCATTCAGGGCAGGAGAAGGGGCAGGGCCCTCAGAGACATGGCGACCTTCAAAGGCCCCGCACGCCAAAACACCCAGGCCCACCCTCCCACTCACCAGCGCCCTCACCTAGGTCTGCCACTCTGCTCTCCACACAGCTGGCGAATAGGGCCTGCTGGCCTCTTAGGGGCTAAACCTAACTCTAGGTTGGCCCCCGAAGGGCCCCTCCCAAGGGGCCTGGTGCCGCAACACCAGGGATTGGGGACCCCCAAGCCCCAGCGCCCCATGCACCCTGCCGCCCCTCCCCACCTGGGCCGCTAGGGGCGCCGCTGTTCATTCACCTTGGAAGGATGGACAGGGCCCTCCGAATCCCCGCCAATTTTCGAAGGCGCCCCAAATCAAAACACTCGGGCCCAGGCTCATATTCACCAGCACCCTCACCTCAGCCCAACTCTCTGCTCGATGCCCAGGTGGTGTATAGGGCCTGCCGGCCTCCTGGGGGCTAACCCTAACCATAGTTCGGCCCCCGAGGGGCACTTCCCAGGGGCCTGGCGTGACAACGCTGCGGATGGGGACCCCGAGACCAAGTGCCGGTCTCACCCTGCTGCCCTTCAGCCACCCGAGCCTCTAGAGACTACTGGTCAATCAGGGTGGGAGAATGGGCAGGGCCCCTGGAGTCCCCGCTGACCTTCAAAGGCGCCCCGCGCAAAAACATTGGCTCCATTCCTCCTGCTCCCCAGCGCCCTCAGCCTGGCCCGCCCCTCCGCTTGCTGCAGAGCAAGTGGATAGTGCCTGCCAGGGTCGTGGGGGCTAACTGAAATCCTAGGTAGGCATCGTGGGGCACAACCCAAGGGGCCTGGCTCTGCAACGCTGGGGATTGGTGATTCAGAGCCCCAGAGCAAGACTCACCCTGCAGCACCATCACAACCTAGGCCGCTTGGGGCGCTGCCGCTCATTCAGGGAGGGAGAATGGACAGGGCCTTGGAGAAACCAGTGACATTTGAAGCCTCCCGCGCAAAAATGCAGGGGCCCACGCTCCCGCTCGCCAGAGATTTTACCTCGGACCGTGTACCTCTCGCCGACCAACCAGAGGATTGGGCCTGCCAGCCTCCTGGGTGCTAACTCTAACCCTAGGACTGCCCATGAGGAGCCCCTCCCAAGAGGCCTGGCCCCGCAACGCTGGGGATTGGGGATCCACGAGCCCCAGCATGGACTCACCCTGCCGCTCCACCGCCAAGGGAGCTGCTAAGGGCGCCGCTGGTTCTTCAGGACAGGAGAACGGGCAGGGCCCTTTGAGCCATGGCAACAGTCGAAGGCCCAGGGCGCCAAAACGCTGGGGACCACGCTCCCGCTCTGCATCACCCTCAACTCGGCCCGCACCTCCGCTCTTCGCAGAGCCAGCGACTCGGGCCTGCCGGCCTCCTGGGAGCTCACCCTAACCCTAGGACAGCCCCTGAAGGTCCCTTCCTAAGGGGCCTGGCGCCGCAACGCCAGGGATTGGGGGCCCCCAAGCCCCAGCGCCGGATGCACGCTGCCACCCCAACCCACACAGGCCGCTAGGGGCGCCGCCATTCATTCAGGGTGGGAGAACTCGCAGGGCCCTCCGAACCCCTGCTGACCTTGGAAGGCGCACCGAACCAAAACGCTTGGGCCCAGGCTCATGTTCACCAGCACCCTCACCTCGGCCCAACTCTCCGCTCGACGCACAGGTGGTGTATCGGGCCTGCGGGGCTCCTGGAGGCTAACCCTAACCATAGGTCGGCCACCGAGGGGCACTTCCCAAGGGGCCTGGCGTCGCAACGCTGGGGATGGGGACCCCGAGCTCATGTGCCGCACTCACCCTGCTGCCCTTCAGCCACCCGAGCCGCTAGAGGCCCCGCCGGTCAATCAGGGCAAGAGATCGGGCAGGGCCCTCCGAGCCCACGCTGACCTTTGAAGGCTCCCCGCGCAAAAACGTTGGCTCCCAGGATCCTGCTCGCCAGCGCCCTCACCTAGGCCCACCCCACCGCTTGCTTCAGAGCCGGTGGATAGGGCCCGCCGGGCTCCTGGCAGCTAACCAAAACCCTAGGTCGGCCCTGAGGGGACATCCCAAGCGGCCTGGCTCTGCAATGCTGGGGATTGGTGACTCAGAGCCCCAGAGCCGGACTCACCCTGCCGCACTGTCCCCACCTGGGCCGCTAGGGGCGCCGCGGGTCATAGAGGGCGAGAGAAGGGCAGGGCCTTCTGAGTCCCCGGTGACCTTCAAAGGCTCCCCGTGCCAAAACGCTGGTGCCCACGCTCCCGCTCCCCAGCGCCTTCACCTCGGGCCGCACCTCAGCTCGCCGCACAGTGTGCGGTTGGGCCTGACGGTCTCCTGGGGGCTAACCCTAACCCTAGGTCGGCCCCCCAGGGGCCCCTCCCAAGGGTTTTGGTGCCACTACGCCAGGGATCTGGAACCCCAAGCCCCAAAGCCAGACTCACCCTCCCACAACGCTGCCACCCGGGCCGCGAGGGGCGCCGCCGGTCATTCAGGGCGGGAGAACTGACAGGGCCCTGGAGAAACCGGCGACATTTGAAGCCTCCCACCCCAAAATGCAGGGACCCACAATCCCGCACCCCAGCGCCTTTACCTCGGCCCGCCCACCTCTCACCGCCCAGCCAGAGGATCTGGCCTGCCGGCCTTATGGGGGCTAACTCTAACCCTGGGTCGGCCCACGAGGAGCCCCTCCCAAGGGGCCTGGCACCACAACGCCGGGGATTGGGGATCCCCGAGCCGCAGCCTGGGATTCACCCTGCCGCCCCACTGCCAACGGAGCCGCTAGGGGCGTTGCTGGTTCTTCAGGGCAGGAGAAAGGGCAGGGCCCTCCAAGCCATGGCAACATTCAAAGGCCCAGGACGCCAAAACGCTGGGGCCCAGCTCCCGCTCGCCATCGCCCTCAACTCGGCCTGCATCTCCACTCCTCGCACAGCCGGCGGATCGGGCCTGCCGGCCTCCTGGGCGCTAACCCTAACCCTAGGACGGCCCCGAGGGTCGCTTCCTAAGGGGCCTGGCGCCGCAATGCCGGGGATTGGGAACCCCCAAGCCCCAGCGCTGGATGCACCCTGCCGCCCTGCCCCACACGTGCCGCTAGGGGCGCCGCCATTCATTCAGGGTGGGAGAACGGGCAGGGCCCTTCGAACCCCCGCCGACCTTCGAAGGCGCCCCGAACCAAAACGCTTGGGCCCGGGCTCATGTTCACCAGCACCCTCACCTCGGCCCAACTCTCCGCTCGACGCACAGGCGGTGTATCGGGCCTGCTGGCCTCCTGGGGGCTAACCCTAACTGTAGGTCGGCCACGGAGGGGCCCTTCCCAAGTGGCCTGGCGCCCCAACGCCGGGAATGGGGACCCCAACCCAATTGCCGGTCTCACCCTGCTGCCCTTCAGGCACCGGAGCCTCTAGGGGCCCCGCCGGTCATTCAGAGCGGGAGAACGGGCAGGTTCCTCCGAGCCCCCACTGACCTTCGTAGGCCCCCCGCACTAAAACGCTTGGGCTCATGCTCAGTCTCGCCAGCGCCCTCACCTCGGCCCAACACTCCGCGTGCCGCACAGCCGCTGATCGGGTCCACCGGCCTCCTGGGGGCTAACCGCAACCCTAGATCGACCCCCGAGGGGCCCCTCCCAAGGGATCTGGCGCAGCAACGCTGGGGATTGGGGACCCCCGAGCCTCAGCACTGGATTCACCCTGCCACCCAGCCGCCACCCGGGGGCTTGGGGTGGTGCCGTTCATTCAGGGCGGGAGCACGGGCAGGGCCCTCCAAGACACGGCGACCTTCAAAGGCCCCCCGCGCCAAAACACCCGGGCCCACGCTCCCGCTCACCAGTGCCCTCACCTCGGTCCGCCACTCCAGTCTCCACACGGCTGGCGAATAGGACCTGCTGGCATCCTAGGGGCTAAACCTCACCCTAGGTCAGCCTCCGAGGGGCCCCTCCCAAGGGGCCTGGCGCCGCAACGCGGTGGACTGGGGACCCCCGAGCCCTATGCCCGGACTTACATGCCGCCCCGCTGCCACCTGGGCTGCTAGGGGCGCCGCCGGTCATTCAGGGAGGAGAATGGGCAGGGCCCGCCGAGTCCCCGGAGACATTCGAAGGCCCCCAGTGCCAAAACGCTTGGGCCCAGGCTCTTGCTCGCCAGCGCCCTCACCTCGGCCCGCCCCTCCGCTCCACGCACAGCTGGCGGATCCCGCCTGCCGGCCTCCCGGGTGCTAACCCTAACCCTAGGTCGGCCACCCAGGGGCCCCTCCCAAGGGTCCTGGTGCCGCTTCGCCGGGGATCGGGAACCTCAAGCCCCAGAGCCACACTCACCCTACCGCAACGCCGCCACCCAGGCCGCTAGGAGCACTGCGGGTCATTCAGGGCGAGAGAAGGGGCAGGGCCTTCCGAGCCCCCGGTGGCCTTCAAAGGCTCCCCGTGCCAAAACGCTGGTGCCCACGCTCCCGCTCCCCAACGCCTTCACCTCGGCCCCGCCCTCCGCTCCCCGGACAGTGGCCGGATCCCACCTGCCGGCCTCCTGGGGGCTAACCCTAACCCTAGGTCAGCCACCCAGGGGCCCCTCCCAAGGGTCCTGGTGCCGCTACACTGGGGATCAGGGACCCCAAGACCCAGAGCCAGACTCACCCTGCCGCCACGTCGCCACCCGGGCTGCTAGTGGCGCCGCCCGTCATTCAGGGTGGGAGAAGGGACAGGGCCCTGGAGAAACCGGCGATATTTGAAGCCTCCTGCGCCAAAATGCAGGGGCCCACGCTCCCGATCGCCAGCGCCTTTACCTCGGGCCGCCCACCTCTCGCCGCCCAGCCAGAGGATTGGGCCTGCTGGCCTCCTGGGTGCTAACTCTAAACCTAGGTCCGCCCAAGAGGAGCCCCTCCCAAGAGGCCTGGCCCCACAACGCTGGGGATTGGGGATCCACGAGCCGCAGCATGGACTCACCCTGCCGCTCCACCGCCAAGGGAGCTGCTAAGGGCGCCGCTGGTTCTTCAGGGCAGGAGAACGGGCAGGGCCCTTTGAGCCATGGCAACAGTCGAAGGCGCAGGGTGTCAAAACGCTGGGGACCACGCTCCCGCTCTGCATCACCCTCAACTCGGCCCGCACCTCCGCTCTTCGCAGAGCCAGCGACTCGGGCCTGCCGGCCTCCTGGGAGCTCACCCTAACCCTAGGACAGCCCCTGAAGGTCCCTTCCTAAGGGGCCTGGCACCGCAACGCCAGGGATTGGGGGCCCCCAAGCCCCAGCGCCGGATGCACGCTGCCACCCCAACCCACACAGGCCGCTAGGGGCGCCGCCATTCATTCAGGGTGGGAGAACTGGCAGGGCCCTCCAAACCCCTGCCGACCTTCAGAGGCGCACCGAACCAAAACGCTTGGGCCCAGGCTCATGTTCACCAGCACCCTCACCTCGGCCCAACTCTCCGCTCGACGCACAGGTGGTATATCGGGCGTGCGGGGCTCCTGGAGGCTAACCCTAACCATAGGTCGGCCACCGAGGGGCACTTCCCAAGGGGCCTGGCGTCGCAACGCTGGGGATGGGGACCCCGAGCTCATGTGCCGCACTCACCCTGCTGCCCTTCAGCCACCCGAGCCGCTAGAGGCCCCGCCGGTCAATCAGGGCAAGAGATCGGGCAGGGCCCTCCGAGCCCACGCTGACCTTTGAAGGCTCCCCGCGCAAAAACGTTGGCTCCCAGGATCCTGCTCGCCAGCGCCCTCACCTAGGCCCACCCCACCGCTTGCTTCAGAGCCGGTGGATAGGGCCCGCCGGGCTCCTGGCAGCTAACCAAAACCCTAGGTCGGCCCTGAGGGGACATCCCAAGCGGCCTGGCTCTGCAATGCTGGGGATTGGTGACTCAGAGCCCCAGAGCCGGACTCACCCTGCCGCACTGTCCCCACCTGGGCCGCTAGGGGCGCCGCGGGTCATAGAGGGCGAGAGAAGGGCAGGGCCTTCTGAGTCCCCGGTGACCTTCAAAGGCTCCCCGTGCCAAAACGCTGGTGCCCACGCTCCCGCTCCCCAGCGCCTTCACCTCGGGCCGCACCTCAGCTCGCCGCACAGTGTGCGGTTGGGCCTGACGGTCTCCTGGGGGCTAACCCTAACCCTAGGTCGGCCCCCCAGGGGCCCCTCCCAAGGGTTTTGGTGCCACTACGCCAGGGATCTGGAACCCCAAGCCCCAAAGCCAGACTCACCCTCCCACAACGCTGCCACCCGGGCCGCGAGGGGCGCCGCCGGTCATTCAGGGCGGGAGAACTGACAGGGCCCTGGAGAAACCGGCGACATTTGAAGCCTCCCACCCCAAAATGCAGGGACCCACAATCCCGCACCCCAGCGCCTTTACCTCGGCCCGCCCACCTCTCACCGCCCAGCCAGAGGATCTGGCCTGCCGGCCTTATGGGGGCTAACTCTAACCCTGGGTCGGCCCACGAGGAGCCCCTCCCAAGGGGCCTGGCACCACAACGCCGGGGATTGGGGATCCCCGAGCCACAGCCTGGGATTCACCCTGCCGCCCCACTGCCAACGGAGCCGCTAGGGGCGTTGCTGGTTCTTCAGGGCAGGAGAAAGGGCAGGGCCCTCCGAGCCATGGCAACATTCAAAGGCCCAGGACGCCAAAACGCTGGGGCCCAGCTCCCGCTCGCCATCGCCCTCAACTCGGCCTGCATCTCCACTCCTCGCACAGCAGGCGGATCGGGCCTGCCGGCCTCCTGGGCGCTAACCCTAACCCTAGGACGGCCCCGAGGGTCGCTTCCTAAGGGGCCTGGCGCCGCAATGCCGGGGATTGGGAACCCCCAAGCTCCAGCGCTGGATGCACCCTGCCGCCCTGCCCCACACGTGCCGCTAGGGGCGCCGCCATTCATTCAGGGTGGGAGAACGGGCAGGGCCCTTCGAACCCCCGCCGACCTTCGAAGGCGCCCCGAACCAAAACGCTTGGGCCCGGGCTCATGTTCACCAGCACCCTCACCTCGGCCCAACTCTCCGCTCGACGCACAGGCGGTGTATCGGGCCTGCTGGCCTCCTGGGGGCTAACCCTAACTGTAGGTCGGCCACGGAGGGGCCCTTCCCAAGTGGCCTGGCGCCCCAACGCCGGGAATGGGGACCCCAACCCAAGTGCCGGTCTCACCCTGCTGCCCTTCAGGCACCGGAGCCTCTAGGGGCCCCGCCGGTCATTCAGAGCGGGAGAACGGGCAGGTTCCTCCGAGCCCCCACTGACCTTCGAAGGCCCCCCGCACTAAAACGCTTGGGCTCATGCTCAGTCTCGCCAGCGCCCTCACCTCGGCCCAACCCTCCGCGTGCCGCACAGCCACTGATCGGGTCCACCGGCCTCCTGGGGGCTAACCGCAACCCTAGATCGACCCCCGAGGGGCCCCTCCCAAGGGATCTGGCGCCGCAACGCTGGGGATTGGGGACCCCCGAGCCTCAGCACTGGACTCACCCTGCCACCGAGCCGCCACCCGGGGGCTTGGGGTGGTGCCGTTCATTCAGGGCGGGAGCACGGGCAGGGCCCTCCAAGACACAGCGACCTTCAAAGGCCCCCCGCGCCAAACCCCGGGCCCATGCTCCCGCTCACCAGTGCCCTCACCTCGGTCCGCCACTCCAGTCTTCACACGGCTGGCGAATAGGGCCTGCCGGCATCCTAGGGGCTAAACCTCACCCTAGGTCAGCCTCCCAGGGGCCCCTCCCAAGGGGCCTGGCGCCGCAACGCGGTGGACTGGGGACCCCCGAGCCCTATGCCCGGACTTACATGCCGCCCCGCCGCCACCTGGGCTGCTAGGGGCGCCGCCGGTCATTCAGGGAGGAGAATGGGCAGGGCCCGCCGAGTCCCCGGAGACATTCGAAGGCCCCCGGTGCCAAAACGCTTGGGCCCAGGCTCTTGCTCGCCAGCGCCCTCACCTCGGCCCGCCCCTCCGCTCCACGCACAGCGGGCGGATCCCGCCTGCCGGCCTCCCGGGTGCTAACCCTAACCCTAGGTCGGCCACCCAGGGGCCCCTCCCAAGGGTCCTGGTGCCGCTTCGCCGGGGATCGGGAACCTCAAGCCCCAGAGCCACACTCACCCTACCGCAACGCCGCCACCCAGGCCGCTAGGAGCACTGCGGGTCATTCAGGGCGAGAGAAGGGGCAGGGCCTTCCGAGCCCCCGGTGGCCTTCAAAGGCTCCCCGTGCCAAAACGCTGGTGCCCACGCTCCCGCTCCCCAACGCCCTCACCTCGGCCCCGCCCTCCGCTCCCGGGACAGTGGCCGGATCCCACCTGCCGGCCTCCTGGGGGCTAACCCTAACCCTAGGTCAGCCACCCAGGGGCCCCTCCCAAGGGTCCTGGTGCCGCTACACTGGGGATCAGGGACCCCAAGACCCAGAGCCAGACTCACCCTGCCGCCACGTCGCCACCCGGGCTGCTAGTGGCGCCGCCCGTCATTCAGGGCGGGAGAAGGGACAGGGCCCTGGAGAAACCGGCGATATTTGAAGCCTCCTGCGCCAAAATGCAGGGGCCCACGCTCCCGATCGCCAGCGCCTTTACCTCGGGCCGCCCACCTCTCGCCGCCCAGCCAGAGGATTGGGCCTGCTGGCCTCCTGGGTGCTAACTCTAAACCTAGGTCCGCCCAAGAGGAGCCCCTCCCAAGAGGCCTGGCCCCACAACGCTGGGGATTGGGGATCCACGAGCCGCAGCATGGACTCACCCTGCCGCTCCACCGCCAAGGGAGCTGCTAAGGGCGCCGCTGGTTCTTCAGGGCAGGAGAACGGGCAGGGCCCTTTGAGCCATGGCAACAGTCGAAGGCCCAGGGCGTCAAAACGCTGGGGACCACGCTCCCGCTCTGCATCACCCTCAACTCGGCCCGCACCTCCGCTCTTCGCAGAGCCAGCGACTCGGGCCTGCCGGCCTCCTGGGAGCTCACCCTAACCCTAGGACAGCCCCTGAAGGTCCCTTCCTAAGGGGCCTGGCGCCGCAACGCCAGGGATTGGGGGCCCCCAAGCCCCAGCGCCGGATGCACGCTGCCACCCCAACCCACACAGGCCGCTAGGGGCGCCGCCATTCATTCAGGGTGGGAGAACTGGCAGGGCCCTCCGAACCCCTGCCGACCTTCAGAGGCGCACCGAACCAAAACGCTTGGGCCCAGGCTCATGTTCACCAGCACCCTCACCTCGGCCCAACTCTCCGCTCGACGCACAGGTGGTATATCGGGCGTGCGGGGCTCCTGGAGGCTAACCCTAACCATAGGTCGGCCACCGAGGGGCACTTCCCAAGGGGCCTGGCGTCGCAACGCTGGGGATGGGGACCCCGAGCTCATGTGCCGCACTCACCCTGCTGCCCTTCAGCCACCCGAGCCGCTAGAGGCCCCGCCGGTCAATCAGGGCAAGAGATCGGGCAGGGCCCTCCGAGCCCACGCTGACCTTTGAAGGCTCCCCGCGCAAAAACGTTGGCTCCCAGGATCCTGCTCGCCAGCGCCCTCACCTAGGCCCACCCCACCGCTTGCTTCAGAGCCGGTGGATAGGGCCCGCCGGGCTCCTGGCAGCTAACCAAAACCCTAGGTCGGCCCTGAGGGGACATCCCAAGCGGCCTGGCTCTGCAATGCTGGGGATTGGTGACTCAGAGCCCCAGAGCCGGACTCACCCTGCCGCACTGTCCCCACCTGGGCCGCTAGGGGCGCCGCGGGTCATAGAGGGCGAGAGAAGGGCAGGGCCTTCTGAGTCCCCGGTGACCTTCAAAGGCTCCCCGTGCCAAAACGCTGGTGCCCACGCTCCCGCTCCCCAGCGCCTTCACCTCGGGCCGCACCTCAGCTCGCCGCACAGTGTGCGGTTGGGCCTGACGGTCTCCTGGGGGCTAACCCTAACCCTAGGTCGGCCCCCCAGGGGCCCCTCCCAAGGGTTTTGGTGCCACTACGCCAGGGATCTGGAACCCCAAGCCCCAAAGCCAGACTCACCCTCCCACAACGCTGCCACCCGGGCCGCGAGGGGCGCCGCCGGTCATTCAGGGCGGGAGAACTGACAGGGCCCTGGAGAAACCGGCGACATTTGAAGCCTCCCACCCCAAAATGCAGGGACCCACAATCCCGCACCCCAGCGCCTTTACCTCGGCCCGCCCACCTCTCACCGCCCAGCCAGAGGATCTGGCCTGCCGGCCTTATGGGGGCTAACTCTAACCCTGGGTCGGCCCACGAGGAGCCCCTCCCAAGGGGCCTGGCACCACAACGCCGGGGATTGGGGATCCCCGAGCCGCAGCCTGGGATTCACCCTGCCGCCCCACTGCCAACGGAGCCGCTAGGGGCGTTGCTGGTTCTTCAGGGCAGGAGAAAGGGCAGGGCCCTCCAAGCCATGGCAACATTCAAAGGCCCAGGACGCCAAAACGCTGGGGCCCAGCTCCCGCTCGCCATCGCCCTCAACTCGGCCTGCATCTCCACTCCTCGCACAGCCGGCGGATCGGGCCTGCCGGCCTCCTGGGCGCTAACCCTAACCCTAGGACGGCCCCGAGGGTCGCTTCCTAAGGGGCCTGGCGCCGCAATGCCGGGGATTGGGAACCCCCAAGCCCCAGCGCTGGATGCACCCTGCCGCCCTGCCCCACACGTGCCGCTAGGGGCGCCGCCATTCATTCAGGGTGGGAGAACGGGCAGGGCCCTTCGAACCCCCGCCGACCTTCGAAGGCGCCCCGAACCAAAACGCTTGGGCCCGGGCTCATGTTCACCAGCACCCTCACCTCGGCCCAACTCTCCGCTCGACGCACAGGCGGTGTATCGGGCCTGCTGGCCTCCTGGGGGCTAACCCTAACTGTAGGTCGGCCACGGAGGGGCCCTTCCCAAGTGGCCTGGCGCCCCAACGCCGGGAATGGGGACCCCAACCCAATTGCCGGTCTCACCCTGCTGCCCTTCAGGCACCGGAGCCTCTAGGGGCCCCGCCGGTCATTCAGAGCGGGAGAACGGGCAGGTTCCTCCGAGCCCCCACTGACCTTCGTAGGCCCCCCGCACTAAAACGCTTGGGCTCATGCTCAGTCTCGCCAGCGCCCTCACCTCGGCCCAACACTCCGCGTGCCGCACAGCCGCTGATCGGGTCCACCGGCCTCCTGGGGGCTAACCGCAACCCTAGATCGACCCCCGAGGGGCCCCTCCCAAGGGATCTGGCGCAGCAACGCTGGGGATTGGGGACCCCCGAGCCTCAGCACTGGATTCACCCTGCCACCCAGCCGCCACCCGGGGGCTTGGGGTGGTGCCGTTCATTCAGGGCGGGAGCACGGGCAGGGCCCTCCAAGACACGGCGACCTTCAAAGGCCCCCCGCGCCAAAACACCCGGGCCCACGCTCCCGCTCACCAGTGCCCTCACCTCGGTCCGCCACTCCAGTCTCCACACGGCTGGCGAATAGGACCTGCCGGCATCCTAGGGGCTAAACCTCACCCTAGGTCAGCCTCCGAGGGGCCCCTCCCAAGGGGCCTGGCGCCGCAACGCGGTGGACTGGGGACCCCCGAGCCCTATGCCCGGACTTACATGCCGCCCCGCTGCCACCTGGGCTGCTAGGGGCGCCGCCGGTCATTCAGGGAGGAGAATGGGCAGGGCCCGCCGAGTCCCCGGAGACATTCGAAGGCCCCCAGTGCCAAAACGCTTGGGCCCAGGCTCTTGCTCGCCAGCGCCCTCACCTCGGCCCGCCCCTCCGCTCCACGCACAGCTGGCGGATCCCGCCTGCCGGCCTCCCGGGTGCTAACCCTAACCCTAGGTCGGCCACCCAGGGGCCCCTCCCAAGGGTCCTGGTGCCGCTTCGCCGGGGATCGGGAACCTCAAGCCCCAGAGCCACACTCACCCTACCGCAACGCCGCCACCCAGGCCGCTAGGAGCACTGCGGGTCATTCAGGGCGAGAGAAGGGGCAGGGCCTTCCGAGCCCCCGGTGGCCTTCAAAGGCTCCCCGTGCCAAAACGCTGGTGCCCACGCTCCCGCTCCCCAACGCCTTCACCTCGGCCCCGCCCTCCGCTCCCCGGACAGTGGCCGGATCCCACCTGCCGGCCTCCTGGGGGCTAACCCTAACCCTAGGTCAGCCACCCAGGGGCCCCTCCCAAGGGTCCTGGTGCCGCTACACTGGGGATCAGGGACCCCAAGACCCAGAGCCAGACTCACCCTGCCGCCACGTCGCCACCCCGGGCTGCTAGTGGCGCCGCCCGTCATTCAGGGTGGGAGAAGGGACAGGGCCCTGGAGAAACCGGCGATATTTGAAGCCTCCTGCGCCAAAATGCAGGGGCCCACGCTCCCGATCGCCAGCGCCTTTACCTCGGGCCGCCCACCTCTCGCCGCCCAGCCAGAGGATTGGGCCTGCTGGCCTCCTGGGTGCTAACTCTAAACCTAGGTCCGCCCAAGAGGAGCCCCTCCCAAGAGGCCTGGCCCCACAACGCTGGGGATTGGGGATCCACGAGCCGCAGCATGGACTCACCCTGCCGCTCCACCGCCAAGGGAGCTGCTAAGGGCGCCGCTGGTTCTTCAGGGCAGGAGAACGGGCAGGGCCCTTTGAGCCATGGCAACAGTCGAAGGCGCAGGGTGTCAAAACGCTGGGGACCACGCTCCCGCTCTGCATCACCCTCAACTCGGCCCGCACCTCCGCTCTTCGCAGAGCCAGCGACTCGGGCCTGCCGGCCTCCTGGGAGCTCACCCTAACCCTAGGACAGCCCCTGAAGGTCCCTTCCTAAGGGGCCTGGCACCGCAACGCCAGGGATTGGGGGCCCCCAAGCCCCAGCGCCGGATGCACGCTGCCACCCCAACCCACACAGGCCGCTAGGGGCGCCGCCATTCATTCAGGGTGGGAGAACTGGCAGGGCCCTCCAAACCCCTGCCGACCTTCAGAGGCGCACCGAACCAAAACGCTTGGGCCCAGGCTCATGTTCACCAGCACCCTCACCTCGGCCCAACTCTCCGCTCGACGCACAGGTGGTATATCGGGCGTGCGGGGCTCCTGGAGGCTAACCCTAACCATAGGTCGGCCACCGAGGGGCACTTCCCAAGGGGCCTGGCGTCGCAACGCTGGGGATGGGGACCCCGAGCTCATGTGCCGCACTCACCCTGCTGCCCTTCAGCCACCCGAGCCGCTAGAGGCCCCGCCGGTCAATCAGGGCAAGAGATCGGGCAGGGCCCTCCGAGCCCACGCTGACCTTTGAAGGCTCCCCGCGCAAAAACGTTGGCTCCCAGGATCCTGCTCGCCAGCGCCCTCACCTAGGCCCACCCCACCGCTTGCTTCAGAGCCGGTGGATAGGGCCCGCCGGGCTCCTGGCAGCTAACCAAAACCCTAGGTCGGCCCTGAGGGGACATCCCAAGCGGCCTGGCTCTGCAATGCTGGGGATTGGTGACTCAGAGCCCCAGAGCCGGACTCACCCTGCCGCACTGTCCCCACCTGGGCCGCTAGGGGCGCCGCGGGTCATAGAGGGCGAGAGAAGGGCAGGGCCTTCTGAGTCCCCGGTGACCTTCAAAGGCTCCCCGTGCCAAAACGCTGGTGCCCACGCTCCCGCTCCCCAGCGCCTTCACCTCGGGCCGCACCTCAGCTCGCCGCACAGTGTGCGGTTGGGCCTGACGGTCTCCTGGGGGCTAACCCTAACCCTAGGTCGGCCCCCCAGGGGCCCCTCCCAAGGGTTTTGGTGCCACTACGCCAGGGATCTGGAACCCCAAGCCCCAAAGCCAGACTCACCCTCCCACAACGCTGCCACCCGGGCCGCGAGGGGCGCCGCCGGTCATTCAGGGCGGGAGAACTGACAGGGCCCTGGAGAAACCGGCGACATTTGAAGCCTCCCACCCCAAAATGCAGGGGCCCACAATCCCGCACCCCAGCGCCTTTACCTCGGCCCGCCCACCTCTCACCGCCCAGCCAGAGGATCTGGCCTGCCGGCCTTATGGGGGCTAACTCTAACCCTGGGTCGGCCCACGAGGAGCCCCTCCCAAGGGGCCTGGCACCACAACGCCGGGGATTGGGGATCCCCGAGCCGCAGCCTGGGATTCACCCTGCCGCCCCACTGCCAACGGAGCCGCTAGGGGCGTTGCTGGTTCTTCAGGGCAGGAGAAAGGGCAGGGCCCTCCGAGCCATGGCAACATTCAAAGGCCCAGGACGCCAAAACGCTGGGGCCCAGCTCCCGCTCGCCATCGCCCTCAACTCGGCCTGCATCTCCACTCCTCGCACAGCCGGCGGATCCGGCCTGCCGGCCTCCTGGGCGCTAACCCTAACCCTAGGACGGCCCCGAGGGTCGCTTCCTAAGGGGCCTGGCGCCGCAATGCCGGGGATTGGGAACCCCCAAGCCCCAGCGCTGGATGCACCCTGCCGCCCTGCCCCACATGTGCCGCTAGGGGCGCCGCCATTCATTCAGGGTGGGAGAACGGGCAGGGCCCTTCGAACCCCCGCCGACCTTCGAAGGCGCCCCGAACCAAAACGCTTGGGCCCGGGCTCATGTTCACCAGCACCCTCACCTCGGCCCAACTCTCCGCTCGACGCACAGGCGGTGTATCGGGCCTGCTGGCCTCCTGGGGGCTAACCCTAACTGTAGGTCGGCCACGGAGGGGCCCTTCCCAAGTGGCCTGGCGCCCCAACGCCGGGAATGGGGACCCCAACCCAAGTGCCGGTCTCACCCTGCTGCCCTTCAGGCACCGGAGCCTCTAGGGGCCCCGCCGGTCATTCAGAGCGGGAGAACGGGCAGGTTCCTCTGAGCCCCCACTGACCTTCGAAGGCCCCCCGCACTAAAACGCTTGGGCTCATGCTCAGTCTCGCCAGCGCCCTCACCTCGGCCCAACCCTCCGCGTGCCGCACAGCCACTGATCGGGTCCACCGGCCTCCTGGGGGCTAACCGCAACCCTAGATCGACCCCCGAGGGGCCCCTCCCAAGGGATCTGGCGCCGCAACGCTGGGGATTGGGGACCCCCGAGCCTCAGCACTGGACTCACCCTGCCACCGAGCCGCCACCCGGGGGCTTGGGGTGGTGCCGTTCATTCAGGGCGGGAGCACGGGCAGGGCCCTCCAAGACACGGCGACCTTCAAAGGCCCCCCGCGCCAAACCCCGGGCCCATGCTCCCGCTCACCAGTGCCCTCACCTCGGTCCGCCACTCCAGTCTTCACACGGCTGGCGAATAGGGCCTGCCGGCATCCTAGGGGCTAAACCTCACCCTAGGTCAGCCTCCGAGGGGCCCCTCCCAAGGGGCCTGGCGCCGCAACGCGGTGGACTGGGGACCCCCGAGCCCTATGCCCGGACTTACATGCCGCCCTGCCGCCACCTGGGCTGCTAGGGGCGCCGCCGGTCATTCAGGGAGGAGAATGGGCAGGGCCCGCCGAGTCCCCGGAGACATTCGAAGGCCCCCGGTGCCAAAACGCTTGGGCCCAGGCTCTTGCTCGCCAGCGCCCTCACCTCGGCCCGCCCCTCCGCTCCACGCACAGCGGGCGGATCCCGCCTGCCGGCCTCCCGGGTGCTAACCCTAACCCTAGGTCGGCCACCCAGGGGCCCCTCCCAAGGGTCCTGGTGCCGCTTCGCCGGGGATCGGGAACCTCAAGCCCCAGAGCCACACTCACCCTACCGCAACGCCGCCACCCAGGCCACTAGGAGCACTGCGGGTCATTCAGGGCGAGAGAAGGGGCAGGGCCTTCCGAGCCCCCGGTGGCCTTCAAAGGCTCCCCGTGCCAAAACGCTGGTGCCCACGCTCCCGCTCCCCAACGCCCTCACCTCGGCCCCGCCCTCCGCTCCCCGGACAGTGGCCGGATCCCACCTGCCGGCCTCCTGGGGGCTAACCCTAACCCTAGGTCAGCCACCCAGGGGCCCCTCCCAAGGGTCCTGGTGCCGCTACACTGGGGATCAGGGACCCCAAGACCCAGAGCCAGACTCACCCTGCCGCCACGTCGCCACCCGGGCTGCTAGTGGCGCCGCCCGTCATTCAGGGCGGGAGAAGGGACAGGGCCCTGGAGAAACCGGCGATATTTGAAGCCTCCTGCGCCAAAATGCAGGGGCCCACGCTCCCGATCGCCAGCGCCTTTACCTCGGGCCGCCCACCTCTCGCCGCCCAGCCAGAGGATTGGGCCTGCTGGCCTCCTGGGTGCTAACTCTAAACCTAGGTCCGCCCAAGAGGAGCCCCTCCCAAGAGGCCTGGCCCCACAACGCTGGGGATTGGGGATCCACGAGCCGCAGCATGGACTCACCCTGCCGCTCCACCGCCAAGGGAGCTGCTAAGGGCGCCGCTGGTTCTTCAGGGCAGGAGAACGGGCAGGGCCCTTTGAGCCATGGCAACAGTCGAAGGCCAAGGGCGTCAAAACGCTGGGGACCACGCTCCCGCTCTGCATCACCCTCAACTCGGCCCGCACCTCCGCTCTTCGCAGAGCCAGCGACTCGGGCCTGCCGGCCTCCTGGGAGCTCACCCTAACCCTAGGACAGCCCCTGAAGGTCCCTTCCTAAGGGGCCTGGCGCCGCAACGCCAGGGATTGGGGGCCCCCAAGCCCCAGCGCCGGATGCACGCTGCCACCCCAACCCACACAGGCCGCTAGGGGCGCCGCCATTCATTCAGGGTGGGAGAACTGGCAGGGCCCTCCGAACCCCTGCCGACCTTCGGAGGCGCACCGAACCAAAACGCTTGGGCCCAGGCTCATGTTCACCAGCACCCTCACCTCGGCCCAACTCTCCGCTCGACGCACAGGTGGTATATCGGGCCTGCGGGGCTCCTGGAGGCTAACCCTAACCATAGGTCGGCCACCGAGGGGCACTTCCCAAGGGGCCTGGCGTCGCAACGCTGGGGATGGGGACCCCGAGCTCATGTGCCGCACTCACCCTGCTGCCCTTCAGCCACCCGAGCCGCTAGAGGCCCCGCCGGTCAATCAGGGCAAGAGATCGGGCAGGGCCCTCCGAGCCCACGCTGACCTTTGAAGGCTCCCCGCGCAAAAACGTTGGCTCCCAGGATCCTGCTCGCCAGCGCCCTCACCTAGGCCCACCCCACCGCTTGCTTCAGAGCCGGTGGATAGGGCCCGCCGGGCTCCTGGCAGCTAACCAAAACCCTAGGTCGGCCCTGAGGGGACATCCCAAGCGGCCTGGCTCTGCAATGCTGGGGATTGGTGACTCAGAGCCCCAGAGCCGGACTCACCCTGCCGCACTGTCCCCACCTGGGCCGCTAGGGGCGCCGCGGGTCATAGAGGGCGAGAGAAGGGCAGGGCCTTCTGAGTCCCCGGTGACCTTCAAAGGCTCCCCGTGCCAAAACGCTGGTGCCCACGCTCCCGCTCCCCAGCGCCTTCACCTCGGGCCGCACCTCAGCTCGCCGCACAGTGTGCGGTTGGGCCTGACGGTCTCCTGGGGGCTAACCCTAACCCTAGGTCGGCCCCCCAGGGGCCCCTCCCAAGGGTTTTGGTGCCACTACGCCAGGGATCTGGAACCCCAAGCCCCAAAGCCAGACTCACCCTCCCACAACGCTGCCACCCGGGCCGCGAGGGGCGCCGCCGGTCATTCAGGGCGGGAGAACTGACAGGGCCCTGGAGAAACCGGCGACATTTGAAGCCTCCCACCCCAAAATGCAGGGGCCCACAATCCCGCACCCCAGCGCCTTTACCTCGGCCCGCCCACCTCTCACCGCCCAGCCAGAGGATCTGGCCTGCCGGCCTTATGGGGGCTAACTCTAACCCTGGGTCGGCCCACGAGGAGCCCCTCCCAAGGGGCCTGGCACCACAACGCCGGGGATTGGGGATCCCCGAGCCGCAGCCTGGGATTCACCCTGCCGCCCCACTGCCAACGGAGCCGCTAGGGGCGTTGCTGGTTCTTCAGGGCAGGAGAAAGGGCAGGGCCCTCCGAGCCATGGCAACATTCAAAGGCCCAGGACGCCAAAACGCTGGGGCCCAGCTCCCGCTCGCCATCGCCCTCAACTCGGCCTGCATCTCCACTCCTCGCACAGCCGGCGGATCCGGCCTGCCGGCCTCCTGGGCGCTAACCCTAACCCTAGGACGGCCCCGAGGGTCGCTTCCTAAGGGGCCTGGCGCCGCAATGCCGGGGATTGGGAACCCCCAAGCCCCAGCGCTGGATGCACCCTGCCGCCCTGCCCCACATGTGCCGCTAGGGGCGCCGCCATTCATTCAGGGTGGGAGAACGGGCAGGGCCCTTCGAACCCCCGCCGACCTTCGAAGGCGCCCCGAACCAAAACGCTTGGGCCCGGGCTCATGTTCACCAGCACCCTCACCTCGGCCCAACTCTCCGCTCGACGCACAGGCGGTGTATCGGGCCTGCTGGCCTCCTGGGGGCTAACCCTAACTGTAGGTCGGCCACGGAGGGGCCCTTCCCAAGTGGCCTGGCGCCCCAACGCCGGGAATGGGGACCCCAACCCAAGTGCCGGTCTCACCCTGCTGCCCTTCAGGCACCGGAGCCTCTAGGGGCCCCGCCGGTCATTCAGAGCGGGAGAACGGGCAGGTTCCTCTGAGCCCCCACTGACCTTCGAAGGCCCCCCGCACTAAAACGCTTGGGCTCATGCTCAGTCTCGCCAGCGCCCTCACCTCGGCCCAACCCTCCGCGTGCCGCACAGCCACTGATCGGGTCCACCGGCCTCCTGGGGGCTAACCGCAACCCTAGATCGACCCCCGAGGGGCCCCTCCCAAGGGATCTGGCGCCGCAACGCTGGGGATTGGGGACCCCCGAGCCTCAGCACTGGACTCACCCTGCCACCGAGCCGCCACCCGGGGGCTTGGGGTGGTGCCGTTCATTCAGGGCGGGAGCACGGGCAGGGCCCTCCAAGACACGGCGACCTTCAAAGGCCCCCCGCGCCAAACCCCGGGCCCATGCTCCCGCTCACCAGTGCCCTCACCTCGGTCCGCCACTCCAGTCTTCACACGGCTGGCGAATAGGGCCTGCCGGCATCCTAGGGGCTAAACCTCACCCTAGGTCAGCCTCCGAGGGGCCCCTCCCAAGGGGCCTGGCGCCGCAACGCGGTGGACTGGGGACCCCCGAGCCCTATGCCCGGACTTACATGCCGCCCCGCCGCCACCTGGGCTGCTAGGGGCGCCGCCGGTCATTCAGGGAGGAGAATGGGCAGGGCCCGCCGAGTCCCCGGAGACATTCGAAGGCCCCCGGTGCCAAAACGCTTGGGCCCAGGCTCTTGCTCGCCAGCGCCCTCACCTCGGCCCGCCCCTCCGCTCCACGCACAGCGGGCGGATCCCGCCTGCCGGCCTCCCGGGTGCTAACCCTAACCCTAGGTCGGCCACCCAGGGGCCCCTCCCAAGGGTCCTGGTGCCGCTTCGCCGGGGATCGGGAACCTCAAGCCCCAGAGCCACACTCACCCTACCGCAACGCCGCCACCCAGGCCACTAGGAGCACTGCGGGTCATTCAGGGCGAGAGAAGGGGCAGGGCCTTCCGAGCCCCCGGTGGCCTTCAAAGGCTCCCCGTGCCAAAACGCTGGTGCCCACGCTCCCGCTCCCCAACGCCCTCACCTCGGCCCCGCCCTCCGCTCCCCGGACAGTGGCCGGATCCCACCTGCCGGCCTCCTGGGGGCTAACCCTAACCCTAGGTCAGCCACCCAGGGGCCCCTCCCAAGGGTCCTGGTGCCGCTACACTGGGGATCAGGGACCCCAAGACCCAGAGCCAGACTCACCCTGCCGCCACGTCGCCACCCGGGCTGCTAGTGGCGCCGCCCGTCATTCAGGGCGGGAGAAGGGACAGGGCCCTGGAGAAACCGGCGATATTTGAAGCCTCCTGCGCCAAAATGCAGGGGCCCACGCTCCCGATCGCCAGCGCCTTTACCTCGGGCCGCCCACCTCTCGCCGCCCAGCCAGAGGATTGGGCCTGCTGGCCTCCTGGGTGCTAACTCTAAACCTAGGTCCGCCCAAGAGGAGCCCCTCCCAAGAGGCCTGGCCCCACAACGCTGGGGATTGGGGATCCACGAGCCGCAGCATGGACTCACCCTGCCGCTCCACCGCCAAGGGAGCTGCTAAGGGCGCCGCTGGTTCTTCAGGGCAGGAGAACGGGCAGGGCCCTTTGAGCCATGGCAACAGTCAAAGGCCCAGGGCGTCAAAACGCTGGGGACCACGCTCCCGCTCTGCATCACCCTCAACTCGGCCCGCACCTCCGCTCTTCGCAGAGCCAGCGACTCGGGCCTGCCGGCCTCCTGGGAGCTCACCCTAACCCTAGGACAGCCCCTGAAGGTCCCTTCCTAAGGGGCCTGGCGCCGCAACGCCAGGGATTGGGGGCCCCCAAGCCCCAGCGCCGGATGCACGCTGCCACCCCAACCCACACAGGCCGCTAGGGGCGCCGCCATTCATTCAGGGTGGGAGAACTGGCAGGGCCCTCCGAACCCCTGCCGACCTTCGGAGGCGCACCGAACCAAAACGCTTGGGCCCAGGCTCATGTTCACCAGCACCCTCACCTCGGCCCAACTCTCCGCTCGACACACAGGTGGTGTATCGGGCCTGCGGGGCTCCTGGAGGCTAACCCTAACCATAGGTCGGCCACCGAGGGGCACTTCCCAAGGGGCCTGGCATCGCAACGCTGGGGATGGGGACCCCGAGCTCATGTGCCGCACTCACCCTGCTGCCCTTCAGCCACCCGAGCCGCTAGAGGCCCCGCCGGTCAATCAGGGCAAGAGATCGGGCAGGGCCCTCCGAGCCCACGCTGACCTTTGAAGGCTCCCCGCGCAAAAACGTTGGCTCCCAGGATCCTGCTCGCCAGCGCCCTCACCTAGGCCCACCCCACCGCTTGCTTCAGAGCCGGTGGATAGGGCCCGCCGGGCTCCTGGCAGCTAACCAAAACCCTAGGTCGGCCCTGAGGGGACATCCCAAGCGGCCTGGCTCTGCAATGCTGGGGATTGGTGACTCAGAGCCCCAGAGCCGGACTCACCCTGCCGCACTGTCCCCACCTGGGCCGCTAGGGGCGCCGCGGGTCATAGAGGGCCAGAGAAGGGCAGGGCCTTCTGAGTCCCCGGTGACCTTCAAAGGCTCCCCGTGCCAAAACGCTGGTGCCCACGCTCCCGCTCCCCAGCGCCTTCACCTCGGGCCGCACCTCAGCTCGCCGCACAGTGTGCGGTTGGGCCTGACGGTCTCCTGGGGGCTAACCCTAACCCTAGGTCGGCCCCCCAGGGGCCCCTCCCAAGGGTTTTGGTGCCACTACGCCAGGGATCTGGAACCCCAAGCCCCAAAGCCAGACTCACCCTCCCACAACGCTGCCACCCGGGCCGCGAGGGGCGCCGCCGGTCATTCAGGGCGGGAGAACTGACAGGGCCCTGGAGAAACCGGCGACATTTGAAGCCTCCCACCCCAAAATGCAGGGACCCACAATCCCGCACCCCAGCGCCTTTACCTCGGCCCGCCCACCTCTCACCGCCCAGCCAGAGGATCTGGCCTGCCGGCCTTATGGGGGCTAACTCTAACCCTGGGTCGGCCCACGAGGAGCCCCTCCCAAGGGGCCTGGCACCACAACGCCGGGGATTGGGGATCCCCGAGCCGCAGCCTGGGATTCACCCTGCCGCCCCACTGCCAACGGAGCCGCTAGGGGCGTTGCTGGTTCTTCAGGGCAGGAGAAAGGGCAGGGCCCTCCGAGCCATGGCAACATTCAAAGGCCCAGGACGCCAAAACGCTGGGGCCCAGCTCCCGCTCGCCATCGCCCTCAACTCGGCCTGCATCTCCACTCCTCGCACAGCCGGCGGATCGGGCCTGCCGGCCTCCTGGGCGCTAACCCTAACCCTAGGACGGCCCCGAGGGTCGCTTCCTAAGGGGCCTGGCGCCGCAATGCCGGGGATTGGGAACCCCCAAGCCCCAGCGCTGGATGCACCCTGCCGCCCTGCCCCACACGTGCCGCTAGGGGCGCCGCCATTCATTCAGGGTGGGAGAACGGGCAGGGCCCTTCGAACCCCCGCCGACCTTCGAAGGCGCCCCGAACCAAAACGCTTGGGCCCGGGCTCATGTTCACCAGCACCCTCACCTCGGCCCAACTCTCCGCTCGACGCATAGGCGGTGTATCGGGCCTGCTGGCCTCCTGGGGGCTAACCCTAACTGTAGGTCGGCCACGGAGGGGCCCTTCCCAAGTGGCCTGGCGCCCCAACGCCGGGAATGGGGACCCCAACCCAAGTGCCGGTCTCACCCTGCTGCCCTTCAGGCACCGGAGCCTCTAGGGGCCCCGCCGGTCATTCAGAGCGGGAGAACGGGCAGGTTCCTCCGAGCCCCCACTGACCTTCGAAGGCCCCCCGCACTAAAACGCTTGGGCTCATGCTCAGTCTCGCCAGCGCCCTCACCTCGGCCCAACCCTCCGCGTGCCGCACAGCCACTGATCGGGTCCACCGGCCTCCTGGGGGCTAACCGCAACCCTAGATCGACCCCCGAGGGGCCCCTCCCAAGGGATCTGGCGCCGCAACGCTGGGGATTGGGGACCCCCGAGCCTCAGCACTGGACTCACCCTGCCACCGAGCCGCCACCCGGGGGCTTGGGGTGGTGCCGTTCATTCAGGGCGGGAGCACGGGCAGGGCCCTCCAAGACACGGCGACCTTCAAAGGCCCCCCGCGCCAAACCCCGGGCCCATGCTCCCGCTCACCAGTGCCCTCACCTCGGTCCGCCACTCCAGTCTTCACACGGCTGGCGAATAGGGCCTGACGGCATCCTAGGGGCTAAACCTCACCCTAGGTCAGCCTCCCAGGGGCCCCTCCCAAGGGGCCTGGTGCCGCAACGCGGTGGACTGGGGACCCCCGAGCCCTATGCCCGGACTTACATGCCGCCCCGCCGCCACCTGGGCTGCTAGGGGCGCCGCCGGTCATTCAGGGAGGAGAATGGGCAGGGCCCGCCGAGTCCCCGGAGACATTCGAAGGCCCCCGGTGCCAAAACGCTTGGGCCCAGGCTCTTGCTCGCCAGCGCCCTCACCTCGGCCCGCCCCTCCGCTCCACGCACAGCGGGCGGATCCCGCCTGCCGGCCTCCCGGGTGCTAACCCTAACCCTAGGTCGGCCACCCAGGGGCCCCTCCCAAGGGTCCTGGTGCCGCTTCGCCGGGGATCGGGAACCTCAAGCCCCAGAGCCACACTCACCCTACCGCAACGCCGCCACCCAGGCCGCTAGGAGCACTGCGGGTCATTCAGGGCGAGAGAAGGGGCAGGGCCTTCCGAGCCCCCGGTGGCCTTCAAAGGCTCCCCGTGCCAAAACGCTGGTGCCCACGCTCCCGCTCCCCAACGCCCTCACCTCGGCCCCGCCCTCCGCTCCCCGGACAGTGGCCGGATCCCACCTGCCGGCCTCCTGGGGGCTAACCCTAACCCTAGGTCAGCCACCCAGGGGCCCCTCCCAAGGGTCCTGGTGCCGCTACACTGGGGATCAGGGACCCCAAGACCCAGAGCCAGACTCACCCTGCCGCCACGTCGCCACCCGGGCTGCTAGTGGCGCCGCCCGTCATTCAGGGCGGGAGAAGGGACAGGGCCCTGGAGAAACCGGCGATATTTGAAGCCTCCTGCGCCAAAATGCAGGGGCCCACGCTCCCGATCGCCAGCGCCTTTACCTCGGGCCGCCCACCTCTCGCCGCCCAGCCAGAGGATTGGGCCTGCTGGCCTCCTGGGTGCTAACTCTAAACCTAGGTCCGCCCAAGAGGAGCCCCTCCCAAGAGGCCTGGCCCCACAACGCTGGGGATTGGGGATCCACGAGCCGCAGCATGGACTCACCCTGCCGCTCCACCGCCAAGGGAGCTGCTAAGGGCGCCGCTGGTTCTTCAGGGCAGGAGAACGGGCAGGGCCCTTTGAGCCATGGCAACAGTCGAAGGCCAAGGGCGTCAAAACGCTGGGGACCACGCTCCCGCTCTGCATCACCCTCAACTCGGCCCGCACCTCCGCTCTTCGCAGAGCCAGCGACTCGGGCCTGCCGGCCTCCTGGGAGCTCACCCTAACCCTAGGACAGCCCCTGAAGGTCCCTTCCTAAGGGGCCTGGCGCCGCAACGCCAGGGATTGGGGGCCCCCAAGCCCCAGCGCCGGATGCACGCTGCCACCCCCAACCCACACAGGCCGCTAGGGGCGCCGCCATTCATTCAGGGTGGGAGAACTGGCAGGGCCCTCCGAACCCCTGCCGACCTTCAGAGGCGCACCGAACCAAAACGCTTGGGCCCAGGCTCATGTTCACCAGCACCCTCACCTCGGCCCAACTCTCCGCTCGACACACAGGTGGTGTATCGGGCCTGCGGGGCTCCTGGAGGCTAACCCTAACCATAGGTCGGCCACCGAGGGGCACTTCCCAAGGGGCCTGGCGTCGCAACGCTGGGGATGGGGACCCCGAGCTCATGTGCCGCACTCACCCTGCTGTCCTTCATCCACCCGAGCCGCTAGAGGCCCCGCCGGTCAATCAGGGCAAGAGATCGGGCAGGGCCCTCCGAGCCCACGCTGACCTTTGAAGGCTCCCCGCGCAAAAACGTTGGCTCCCAGGATCCTGCTCGCCAGCGCCCTCACCTAGGCCCACCCCACCGCTTGCTTCAGAGCCGGTGGATAGGGCCCGCCAGGCTCCTGGCAGCTAACCAAAACCCTAGGTCGGCCCTGAGGGGACATCCCAAGCGGCCTGGCTCTGCAATGCTGGGGATTGGTGACTCAGAGCCCCAGAGCTGGACTCACCCTGCCGCACTGTCCCCACCTGGGCTGCTAGGGGCGCCGCGGGTCATAGAGGGCGAGAGAAGGGCAGGGCCTTCTGAGTCCCCGGTGACCTTCAAAGGCTCCCCGTGCCAAAACGCTGGTGCCCACGCTCCCGCACCCCAGCGACTTCACCTCGGGCCGCACCTCAGCTCGCCGCACAGTGTGCGGTTGGGCCTGACGGTCTCCTGGGGGCTAACCCTAACCCTAGGTCGGCCCCCCAGGGGCCCCTCCCAAGGGTTTTGGTGCCACTACGCCAGGGATCTGGAACCCCAAGCCCCAAAGCCAGACTCACCCTCCCACAACGCTGCCACCCGGGCCGCGAGGGGCGCCGCCGGTCATTCAGGGCGGGAGAACTGACAGGGCCCTGGAGAAACCGGCGACATTTGAAGCCTCCCACCCCAAAATGCAGGGGCCCACAATCCCGCACCCCAGCGCCTTTACCTCGGCCCGCCCACCTCTCACCGCCCAGCCAGAGGATCTGGCCTGCCGGCCTTATGGGGGCTAACTCTAACCCTGGGTCGGCCCACGAGGAGCCCCTCCCAAGGGGCCTGGCACCACAACGCCGGGGATTGGGGATCCCCGAGCCGCAGCCTGGGATTCACCCTGCCGCCCCACTGCCAACGGAGCCGCTAGGGGCGTTGCTGGTTCTTCAGGGCAGGAGAAAGGGCAGGGCCCTCCGAGCCATGGCAACATTCAAAGGCCCAGGACGCCAAAACGCTGGGGCCCAGCTCCCGCTCGCCATCGCCCTCAACTCGGCCTGCATCTCCACTCCTCGCACAGCCGGCGGATCGGGCCTGCCGGCCTCCTGGGCGCTAACCCTAACCCTAGGACGGCCCCGAGGGTCGCTTCCTAAGGGGCCTGGCGCCGCAATGCCGGGGATTGGGAACCCCCAAGCTCCAGCGCTGGATGCACCCTGCCGCCCTGCCCCACACGTGCCGCTAGGGGCGCCGCCATTCATTCAGGGTGGGAGAACGGGCAGGGCCCTTCGAACCCCCGCCGACCTTCGAAGGCGCCCCGAACCAAAACGCTTGGGCCCGGGCTCATGTTCACCAGCACCCTCACCTCGGCCCAACTCTCCGCTCGACGCATAGGCGGTGTATCGGGCCTGCTGGCCTCCTGGGGGCTAACCCTAACTGTAGGTCGGCCACAGAGGGGCCCTTCCCAAGTGGCCTGGCGCCCCAACGCCGGGAATGGGGACCCCAACCCAAGTGCCGGTCTCACCCTGCTGCCCTTCAGGCACCGGAGCCTCTAGGGGCCCCGCCGGTCATTCAGAGCGGGAGAACGGGCAGGTTCCTCCGAGCCCCCACTGACCTTCGAAGGCCCCCCGCACTAAAACGCTTGGGCTCATGCTCAGTCTCGCCAGCGCCCTCACCTCGGCCCAACCCTCCGCGTGCCGCACAGCCACTGATCGGGTCCACCGGCCTCCTGGGGGCTAACCGCAACCCTAGATCGACCCCCGAGGGGCCCCTCCCAAGGGATCTGGCGCCGCAACGCTGGGGATTGGGGACCCCCGAGCCTCAGCACTGGACTCACCCTGCCACCGAGCCGCCACCCGGGGGCTTGGGGTGGTGCCGTTCATTCAGGGCGGGAGCACGGGCAGGGCCCTCCAAGACACGGCGACCTTCAAAGGCCCCCCGCGCCAAACCCCGGGCCCATGCTCCCGCTCACCAGTGCCCTCACCTCGGTCCGCCACTCCAGTCTTCACACGGCTGGCGAATAGGGCCTGACGGCATCCTAGGGGCTAAACCTCACCCTAGGTCAGCCTCCCAGGGGCCCCTCCCAAGGGGCCTGGTGCCGCAACGCGGTGGACTGGGGACCCCCGAGCCCTATGCCCGGACTTACATGCCGCCCCGCCGCCACCTGGGCTGCTAGGGGCGCCGCCGGTCATTCAGGGAGGAGAATGGGCAGGGCCCGCCGAGTCCCCGGAGACATTCGAAGGCCCCCGGTGCCAAAACGCTTGGGCCCAGGCTCTTGCTCGCCAGCGCCCTCACCTCGGCCCGCCCCTCCGCTCCACGCACAGCGGGCGGATCCCGCCTGCCGGCCTCCCGGGTGCTAACCCTAACCCTAGGTCGGCCACCCAGGGGCCCCTCCCAAGGGTCCTGGTGCCGCTTCGCCGGGGATCGGGAACCTCAAGCCCCAGAGCCACACTCACCCTACCGCAACGCCGCCACCCAGGCCGCTAGGAGCACTGCGGGTCATTCAGGGCGAGAGAAGGGGCAGGGCCTTCCGAGCCCCCGGTGGCCTTCAAAGGCTCCCCGTGCCAAAACGCTGGTGCCCACGCTCCCGCTCCCCAACGCCCTCACCTCGGCCCCGCCCTCCGCTCCCCGGACAGTGGCCGGATCCCACCTGCCGGCCTCCTGGGGGCTAACCCTAACCCTAGGTCAGCCACCCAGGGGCCCCTCCCAAGGGTCCTGGTGCCGCTACACTGGGGATCAGGGACCCCAAGACCCAGAGCCAGACTCACCCTGCCGCCACGTCGCCACCCGGGCTGCTAGTGGCGCCGCCCGTCATTCAGGGCGGGAGAAGGGACAGGGCCCTGGAGAAACCGGCGATATTTGAAGCCTCCTGCGCCAAAATGCAGGGGCCCACGCTCCCGATCGCCAGCGCCTTTACCTCGGGCCGCCCACCTCTCGCCGCCCAGCCAGAGGATTGGGCCTGCTGGCCTCCTGGGTGCTAACTCTAAACCTAGGTCCGCCCAAGAGGAGCCCCTCCCAAGAGGCCTGGCCCCACAACGCTGGGGATTGGGGATCCACGAGCCGCAGCATGGACTCACCCTGCCGCTCCACCGCCAAGGGAGCTGCTAAGGGCGCCGCTGGTTCTTCAGGGCAGGAGAACGGGCAGGGCCCTTTGAGCCATGGCAACAGTCGAAGGCCCAGGGCGTCAAAACGCTGGGGACCACGCTCCCGCTCTGCATCACCCTCAACTCGGCCCGCACCTCCGCTCTTCGCAGAGCCAGCGACTCGGGCCTGCCGGCCTCCTGGGAGCTCACCCTAACCCTAGGACAGCCCCTGAAGGTCCCTTCCTAAGGGGCCTGGCGCCGCAACGCCAGGGATTGGGGGCCCCCAAGCCCCAGCGCCGGATGCACGCTGCCACCCCAACCCACACAGGCCGCTAGGGGCGCCGCCATTCATTCAGGGTGGGAGAACTGGCAGGGCCCTCCGAACCCCTGCCGACCTTCAGAGGCGCACCGAACCAAAACGCTTGGGCCCAGGCTCATGTTCACCAGCACCCTCACCTCGGCCCAACTCTCCGCTCGACGCACAGGTGGTGTATCGGGCCTGCGGGGCTCCTGGAGGCTAACCCTAACCATAGGTCGGCCACCGAGGGGCACTTCCCAAGGGGCCTGGCATCGCAACGCTGGGGATGGGGACCCCGAGCTCATGTGCCGCACTCACCCTGCTGCCCTTCAGCCACCCGAGCCGCTAGAGGCCCCGCCGGTCAATCAGGGCAAGAGATCGGGCAGGGCCCTCCGAGCCCACGCTGACCTTTGAAGGCTCCCCGCGCAAAAACGTTGGCTCCCAGGATCCTGCTCGCCAGCGCCCTCACCTAGGCCCACCCCACCGCTTGCTTCAGAGCCGGTGGATAGGGCCCGCCGGGCTCCTGGCAGCTAACCAAAACCCTAGGTCGGCCCTGAGGGGACATCCCAAGCGGCCTGGCTCTGCAATGCTGGGGATTGGTGACTCAGAGCCCCAGAGCCGGACTCACCCTGCCGCACTGTCCCCACCTGGGCCGCTAGGGGCGCCGCGGGTCATAGAGGGCGAGAGAAGGGCAGGGCCTTCTGAGTCCCCGGTGACCTTCAAAGGCTCCCCGTGCCAAAACGCTGGTGCCCACGCTCCCGCTCCCCAGCGCCTTCACCTCGGGCCGCACCTCAGCTCGCCGCACAGTGTGCGGTTGGGCCTGACGGTCTCCTGGGGGCTAACCCTAACCCTAGGTCGGCCCCCCAGGGGCCCCTCCCAAGGGTTTTGGTGCCACTACGCCAGGGATCTGGAGCCCCAAGCCCCAAAGCCAGACTCACCCTCCCACAACGCTGCCACCCGGGCCGCGAGGGGCGCCGCCGGTCATTCAGGGCGGGAGAACTGACAGGGCCCTGGAGAAACCGGCGACATTTGAAGCCTCCCACCCCAAAATGCAGGGGCCCACAATCCCCCACCCCAGCGCCTTTACCTCGGCCCGCCCACCTCTCACCGCCCAGCCAGAGGACCTGGCCTGCCGGCCTTATGGGGGCTAACTCTAACCCTGGGTCGGCCCACGAGGAGCCCCTCCCAAGGGGCCTGGCACCACAACGCCGGGGATTGGGGATCCCAGAGCCACAGCCTGGGATTCACCCTGCCGCCCCACTGCCAACGGAGCCTCTAGGGGCGTTGCTGGTTCTTCAGGGCAGGAGAAAGGGCAGGGCCCTCTGAGCCATGGCAACATTCAAAGGCCCAGGACGCCAAAACGCTGGGGCCCAGCTCCCGCTCGCCATCGCCCTCAACTCGGCCTGCATCTCCACTCCTCGCACAGCCGGCGGATCGGGCCTGCCGGCCTCCTGGGCGCTAACCCTAACCCTAGGACGGCCCCGAGGGTCGCTTCCTAAGGGGCCTGGCGCCGCAATGCCGGGGATTGGGAACCCCCAAGCCCCAGCGCTGGATGCACCCTGCCGCCCTGCCCCACACGTGCCGCTAGGGGCGCCGCCATTCATTCAGGGTGGGAGAAAGGGCAGGGCCCTTCGAACCCCCGCCGACCTTCGAAGGCGCCCCGAACCAAAACGCTTGGGCCCGGGCTCATGTTCACCAGCACCCTCACCTCGGCCCAACTCTCCGCTCGACGCACAGGCGGTGTATCGGGCCTGCTGGCCTCCTGGGGGCTAACCCTAACTGTAGGTCGGCCACGGAGGGGCCCTTCCCAAGTGGCCTGGCGCCCCAACGCCGGGAATGGGGACCCCAACCCAAGTGCCGGTCTCACCCTGCTGCCCTTCAGGCACCGAAGCCTCTAGGGGCCCCGCCGGTCATTCAGAGCGGGAGAACGGGCAGGTTCCTCCGAGCCCCGACTGACCTTCGAAGGCCCCCCGCACTAAAACGCTTGGGCTCATGCTCAGTCTCGCCAGCGCCCTCACCTCGGCCCAACCCTCCGCGTGCCGCACAGCCACTGATCGGGTCCACCGGCCTCCTGGGGGCTAACCGCAACCCTAGATCGACCCCCGAGGGGCCCCTCCCAAGGGATCTGGCGCCGCAACGCTGGGGATTGGGGACCCCCGAGCCTCAGCACTGGACTCACCCTGCCACCCAGCCGCCACCCGGGGGCTTGGGGTGGTGCCGTTCATTCAGGGCGGGAGCACGGGCAGGGCCCTCCAAGACATGGCGACCTTCAAAGGCCCCCCGCGCCAAACCCCCGGGCCCATGCTCCCGCTCACCAGTGCCCTCACCTCGGTCCGCCACTCCAGTCTCCACACGGCTGGCGAATAGGGCCTGCCGGCATCCTAGGGGCTAAACCTCACCCTAGGTCAGCCTCCCAGGGGCCCCTCCCAAGGGGCCTGGCGCCGCAACGCGGTGGACTGGGGACCCCCGAGCCCTATGCCCGGACTTACATGCCGCCCCGCCGCCACCTGGGCTGCTAGGGGCACCGCCGGTCATTCAGGGAGGAGAATGGGCAGGGCCCGCCGAGTCCCCAGAGACATTCGAAGGCCCCCGGTGCCAAAACGCTTGGGCCCAGGCTCTTGCTCGCCAGCGCCCTCACCTCGGCCCGCCCCTCCGCTCCACGCACAGCGGGCGGATCCCGCCTGCAGGCCTCCCGGGTGCTAACCCTAACCCTAGGTCGGCCACCCAGGGGCCCCTCCCAAGGGTCCTGGTGCCGCTTCGCCGGGGATCGGGAACCTCAAGCCCCAGAGCCACACTCACCCTACCGCAACGCCGCCACCCAGGCCGCTAGGAGCACTGCGGGTCATTCAGGGCGAGAGAAGGGGCAGGGCCTTCCGAGCCCCCGGTGGCCTTCAAAGGCTCCCCGTGCCAAAACGCTGGTGCCCACGCTCCCGCTCCCCAACGCCCTCACCTCGGCCCCGCCCTCCGCTCCCGGGACAGTGGCCGGATCCCACCTGCCGGCCTCCTGGGGGCTAACCCTAACCCTAGGTCAGCCACCCAGGGGCCCCTCCCAAGGGTCCTGGTGCCGCTACACTGGGGATCAGGGACCCCAAGACCCAGAGCCAGACTCACCCTGCCGCCACGTCGCCACCCGGGCTGCTAGTGGCGCCGCCCGTCATTCAGGGCGGGAGAAGGGACAGGGCCCTGGAGAAACCGGCGATATTTGAAGCCTCCTGCGCCAAAATGCAGGGGCCCACGCTCCCGATCGCCAGCGCCTTTACCTCGGGCCGCCCACCTCTCGCCGCCCAGCCAGAGGATTGGGCCTGCTGGCCTCCTGGGTGCTAACTCTAAACCTAGGTCCGCCCAAGAGGAGCCCCTCCCAAGAGGCCTGGCCCCACAACGCTGGGGATTGGGGATCCACGAGCCGCAGCATGGACTCACCCTGCCGCTCCACCGCCAAGGGAGCTGCTAAGGGCGCCGCTGGTTCTTCAGGGCAGGAGAACGGGCAGGGCCCTTTGAGCCATGGCAACAGTCGAAGGCCCAGGGCGTCAAAACGCTGGGGACCACGCTCCCGCTCTGCATCACCCTCAACTCGGCCCGCACCTCCGCTCTTCGCAGAGCCAGCGACTCGGGCCTGCCGGCCTCCTGGGAGCTCACCCTAACCCTAGGACAGCCCCTGAAGGTCCCTTCCTAAGGGGCCTGGCGCCGCAACGCCAGGGATTGGGGGCCCCCAAGCCCCAGCGCCGGATGCACGCTGCTACCCCAACCCACACAGGCCGCTAGGGGCGCCGCCATTCATTCAGGGTGGGAGAACTGGCAGGGCCCTCCGAACCCCTGCCGACCTTCAGAGGCGCACCGAACCAAAACGCTTGGGCCCAGGCTCATGTTCACCAGCACCCTCACCTCGGCCCAACTCTCCGCTCGACGCACAGGTGGTGTATCGGGCCTGCGGGGCTCCTGGAGGCTAACCCTAACCATAGGTCGGCCACCGAGGGGCACTTCCCAAGGGGCCTGGCATCGCAACGCTGGGGATGGGGACCCCGAGCTCATGTGCCGCACTCACCCTGCTGCCCTTCAGCCACCCGAGCCGCTAGAGGCCCCGCCGGTCAATCAGGGCAAGAGATCGGGCAGGGCCCTCCGAGCCCACGCTGACCTTTGAAGGCTCCCCGCGCAAAAACGTTGGCTCCCAGGATCCTGCTCGCCAGCGCCCTCACCTAGGCCCGCCCCACCGCTTGCTTCAGAGCCGGTGGATAGGGCCCGCCGGGCTCCTGGCAGCTAACCAAAACCCTAGGTCGGCCCTGAGGGGACATCCCAAGCGGCCTGGCTCTGCAATGCTGGGGATTGGTGACTCAGAGCCCCAGAGCCGGACTCACCCTGCCGCACTGTCCCCACCTGGGCCGCTAGGGGCGCCGCGGGTCATAGAGGGCGAGAGAAGGGCAGGGCCTTCTGAGTCCCCGGTGACCTTCAAAGGCTCCCCGTGCCAAAACGCTGGTGCCCACGCTCCCGCTCCCCAGCGCCTTCACCTCGGGCCGCACCTCAGCTCGCCGCACAGTGTGCGGTTGGGCCTGACGGTCTCCTGGGGGCTAACCCTAACCCTAGGTCGGCCCCCCAGGGGCCCCTCCCAAGGGTTTTGGTGCCACTACGCCAGGGATCTGGAGCCCCAAGCCCCAAAGCCAGACTCACCCTCCCACAACGCTGCCACCCGGGCCGCGAGGGGCGCCGCCGGTCATTCAGGGCGGGAGAACTGACAGGGCCCTGGAGAAACCGGCGACATTTGAAGCCTCCCACCCCAAAATGCAGGGGCCCACAATCCCCCACCCCAGCGCCTTTACCTCGGCCCGCCCACCTCTCACCGCCCAGCCAGAGGACCTGGCCTGCCGGCCTTATGGGGGCTAACTCTAACCCTGGGTCGGCCCACGAGGAGCCCCTCCCAAGGGGCCTGGCACCACAACGCCGGGGATTGGGGATCCCAGAGCCACAGCCTGGGATTCACCCTGCCGCCCCACTGCCAACGGAGCCGCTAGGGGCGTTGCTGGTTCTTCAGGGCAGGAGAAAGGGCAGGGCCCTCTGAGCCATGGCAACATTCAAAGGCCCAGGACGCCAAAACGCTGGGGCCCAGCTCCCGCTCGCCATCGCCCTCAACTCGGCCTGCATCTCCACTCCTCGCACAGCCGGCGGATCGGGCCTGCCGGCCTCCTGGGCGCTAACCCTAACCCTAGGACGGCCCCGAGGGTCGCTTCCTAAGGGGCCTGGCGCCGCAATGCCGGGGATTGGGAACCCCCAAGCCCCAGCGCTGGATGCACCCTGCCGCCCTGCCCCACACGTGCCGCTAGGGGCGCCGCCATTCATTCAGGGTGGGAGAAAGGGCAGGGCCCTTCGAACCCCCGCCGACCTTCGAAGGCGCCCCGAACCAAAACGCTTGGGCCCGGGCTCATGTTCACCAGCACCCTCACCTCGGCCCAACTCTCCGCTCGACGCACAGGCGGTGTATCGGGCCTGCTGGCCTCCTGGGGGCTAACCCTAACTGTAGGTCGGCCACGGAGGGGCCCTTCCCAAGTGGCCTGGCGCCCCAACGCCGGGAATGGGGACCCCAACCCAAGTGCCGGTCTCACCCTGCTGCCCTTCAGGCACCGGAGCCTCTAGGGGCCCCGCCGGTCATTCAGAGCGGGAGAACGGGCAGGTTCCTCCGAGCCCCCACTGACCTTCGAAGGCCCCCCGCACTAAAACGCTTGGGCTCATGCTCAGTCTCGCCAGCGCCCTCACCTCGGCCCAACCCTCCGCGTGCCGCACAGCCGCTGATCGGGTCCACCGGCCTCCTGGGGGCTAACCGCAACCCTAGATCGACCCCCGAGGGGCCCCTCCCAAGGGATCTGGCGCCGCAACGCTGGGGATTGGGGACCCCCGAGCCTCAGCACTGGACTCACCCTGCCACCCAGCCGCCACCCGGGGGCTTGGGGTGGTGCCGTTCATTCAGGGCGGGAGCACGGGCAGGGCCCTCCAAGACACGGCGACCTTCAAAGGCCCCCCGCGCCAAACCCCCGGGCCCATGCTCCCGCTCACCAGTGCCCTCACCTCGGTCCGCCACTCCAGTCTCCACACGGCTGGCGAATAGGGCCTGCCGGCATCCTAGGGGCTAAACCTCACCCTAGGTCAGCCTCCCAGGGGCCCCTCCCAAGGGGCCTGGCGCCGCAACGCGGTGGACTGGGGACCCCCGAGCCCTATGCCCGGACTTACATGCCGCCCCGCCGCCACCTGGGCTGCTAGGGGCGCCGCCGGTCATTCAGGGAGGAGAATGGGCAGGGCCCGCCGAGTCCCCGGAGACATTCGAAGGCCCCCGGTGCCAAAACGCTTGGGCCCAGGCTCTTGCTCGCCAGCGCCCTCACCTCGGCCCGCCCCTCCGCTCCACGCACAGCGGGCGGATCCCGCCTGCAGGCCTCCCGGGTGCTAACCCTAACCCTAGGTCGGCCACCCAGGGGCCCCTCCCAAGGGTCCTGGTGCCGCTTCGCCGGGGATCGGGAACCTCAAGCCCCAGAGCCACACTCACCCTACCGCAACGCCGCCACCCAGGCCGCTAGGAGCACTGCGGGTCATTCAGGGCGAGAGAAGGGGCAGGGCCTTCCGAGCCCCCGGTGGCCTTCAAAGGCTCCCCGTGCCAAAACGCTGGTGCCCACGCTCCCGCTCCCCAACGCCCTCACCTCGGCCCCGCCCTCCGCTCCCGGGACAGTGGCCGGATCCCACCTGCCGGCCTCCTGGGGGCTAACCCTAACCCTAGGTCAGCCACCCAGGGGCCCCTCCCAAGGGTCCTGGTGCCGCTACACTGGGGATCAGGGACCCCAAGACCCAGAGCCAGACTCACCCTGCCGCCACGTCGCCACCCGGGCTGCTAGTGGCGCCGCCCGTCATTCAGGGCGGGAGAAGGGACAGGGCCCTGGAGAAACCGGCGATATTTGAAGCCTCCTGCGCCAAAATGCAGGGGCCCACGCTCCCGATCGCCAGCGCCTTTACCTCGGGCCGCCCACCTCTCGCCGCCCAGCCAGAGGATTGGGCCTGCTGGCCTCCTGGGTGCTAACTCTAAACCTAGGTCCGCCCAAGAGGAGCCCCTCCCAAGAGGCCTGGCCCCACAACGCTGGGGATTGGGGATCCACGAGCCGCAGCATGGACTCACCCTGCCGCTCCACCGCCAAGGGAGCTGCTAAGGGCGCCGCTGGTTCTTCAGGGCAGGAGAACGGGCAGGGCCCTTTGAGCCATGGCAACAGTCGAAGGCCCAGGGCGTCAAAACGCTGGGGACCACGCTCCCGCTCTGCATCACCCTCAACTCGGCCCGCACCTCCGCTCTTCGCAGAGCCAGCGACTCGGGCCTGCCGGCCTCCTGGGAGCTCACCCTAACCCTAGGACAGCCCCTGAAGGTCCCTTCCTAAGGGGCCTGGCGCCGCAACGCCAGGGATTGGGGGCCCCCAAGCCCCAGCGCCGGATGCACGCTGCCACCCCAACCCACACAGGCCGCTAGGGGCGCCGCCATTCATTCAGGGTGGGAGAACTGGCAGGGCCCTCCGAACCCCTGCCGACCTTCAGAGGCGCACCGAACCAAAACGCTTGGGCCCAGGCTCATGTTCACCAGCACCCTCACCTCGGCCCAACTCTCCGCTCGACGCACAGGTGGTGTATCGGGCCTGCGGGGCTCCTGGAGGCTAACCCTAACCATAGGTCGGCCACCGAGGGGCACTTCCCAAGGGGCCTGGCATCGCAACGCTGGGGATGGGGACCCCGAGCTCATGTGCCGCACTCACCCTGCTGCCCTTCAGCCACCCGAGCCGCTAGAGGCCCCGCCGGTCAATCAGGGCAAGAGATCGGGCAGGGCCCTCCGAGCCCACGCTGACCTTTGAAGGCTCCCCGCGCAAAAACGTTGGCTCCCAGGATCCTGCTCGCCAGCGCCCTCACCTAGGCCCACCCCACCGCTTGCTTCAGAGCCGGTGGATAGGGCCCGCCGGGCTCCTGGCAGCTAACCAAAACCCTAGGTCGGCCCTGAGGGGACATCCCAAGCGGCCTGGCTCTGCAATGCTGGGGATTGGTGACTCAGAGCCCCAGAGCCGGACTCACCCTGCCGCACTGTCCCCACCTGGGCCGCTAGGGGCGCCGCGGGTCATAGAGGGCGAGAGAAGGGCAGGGCCTTCTGAGTCCCCGGTGACCTTCAAAGGCTCCCCGTGCCAAAACGCTGGTGCCCACGCTCCCGCTCCCCAGCGCCTTCACCTCGGGCCGCACCTCAGCTCGCCGCACAGTGTGCGGTTGGGCCTGACGGTCTCCTGGGGGCTAACCCTAACCCTAGGTCGGCCCCCCAGGGGCCCCTCCCAAGGGTTTTGGTGCCACTACGCCAGGGATCTGGAGCCCCAAGCCCCAAAGCCAGACTCACCCTCCCACAACGCTGCCACCCGGGCCGCGAGGGGCGCCGCCGGTCATTCAGGGCGGGAGAACTGACAGGGCCCTGGAGAAACCTGCGACATTTGAAGCCTCCCACCCCAAAATGCAGGGGCCCACAATCCCCCACCCCAGCGCCTTTACCTCGGCCCGCCCACCTCTCACCGCCCAGCCAGAGGACCTGGCCTGCCGGCCTTATGGGGGCTAACTCTAACCCTGGGTCGGCCCACGAGGAGCCCCTCCCCAAGGGGCCTGGCACCACAACGCCGGGGATTGGGGATCCCAGAGCCACAGCCTGGGGATTCACCCTGCCGCCCCACTGCCAACGGAGCCGCTAGGGGCGTTGCTGGTTCTTCAGGGCAGGAGAAAGGGCAGGGCCCTCTGAGCCATGGCAACATTCAAAGGCCCAGGACGCCAAAACGCTGGGGCCCAGCTCCCGCTCGCCATCGCCCTCAACTCGGCCCTGCATCTCCACTCCTCGCACAGCCGGCGGATCGGGCCTGCCGGCCTCCTGGGCGCTAACCCTAACCCTAGGACGGCCCCGAGGGTCGCTTCCTAAGGGGCCTGGCGCCGCAATGCCGGGGATTGGGAACCCCCAAGCCCCAGCGCTGGATGCACCCCTGCCGCCCTGCCCCACACGTGCCGCTAGGGCGCCGCCATTCATTCAGGGTGGGAGAAAGGGCAGGGCCCTTCGAACCCCCGCCGACCTTCGAAGGCGCCCCGAACCAAAACGCTTGGGCCCGGGCTCATGTTCACCAGCACCCTCACCTCGCCCCAACTCTCCGCTCGACGCACAGGCGGTGTATCGGGCCTGCTGGCCTCCTGGGGGCTAACCCTAACTGTAGGTCGGCCACGGAGGGGCCCTTCCCAAGTGGCCTGGCGCCCCAACGCCGGGAATGGGGACCCCAACCCAAGTGCCGGTCTCACCCCTGCTGCCCTTCAGGCACCGAAGCCTCTAGGGGCCCCCGCCGGTCATTCAGAGCGGGAGAACGGGCAGGTTCCTCCGAGCCCCCACTGACCTTCGAAGGCCCCCCGCACTAAAACGCTTGGGCTCATGCTCAGTCTCGCCAGCGCCCTCACCTCGGCCCAACCCTCCGCGTGCCGCACAGCCACTGATCGGGTCCACCGGCCTCCTGGGGGCTAACCGCAACCCTAGATCGACCCCCGAGGGGCCCCTCCCAAGGGATCTGGCGCCGCAACGCTGGGGATTCGGGGACCCCCGAGCCTCAGCACTGGACTCACCCTGCCACCCAGCCGCCACCCCGGGGGCTTGGGGTGGTGCCGTTCATTCAGGGCGGGAGCACGGGCAGGGCCCTCCAAGACACGGCGACCTTCAAAGGCCCCCCGCGCCAAACCCCCGGGCCCATGCTCCCGCTCACCAGTGCCCCTCACCTCGGTCCGCCACTCCAGTCTCCACACGGCTGGCGAATAGGGCCTGCCGGCATCCTAGGGGCTAAACCTCACCCTAGGTCAGCCTCCCAGGGGCCCCTCCCAAGGGGCCTGGCGCCGCAACGCGGTGGACTGGGGACCCCCGAGCCCTATGCCCGGACTTACATGCCGCCCCGCCGCCACCTGGGCTGCTAGGGGCGCCGCCGGTCATTCAGGGAGGAGAATGGGCAGGGCCCGCCGAGTCCCCCGGAGACATTCGAAGGCCCCCGGTGCCAAAACGCTTGGGCCCAGGCTCTTGCTCGCCAGCGCCCTCACCTCGGCCCGCCCCTCCGCTCCACGCACAGCGGGCGGATCCCGCCTGCAGGCCTCCCGGGTGCTAACCCTAACCCTAGGTCGGCCACCCAGGGGCCCCTCCCAAGGGTCCTGGTGCCGCTTCGCCGGGGATCGGGAACCTCAAGCCCCAGAGCCACACTCACCCTACCGCAACGCCGCCACCCAGGCCGCTAGGAGCACTGCGGGTCATTCAGGGCGAGAGAAGGGGCAGGGCCTTCCGAGCCCCCGGTGGCCTTCAAAGGCTCCCCCGTGCCAAAACGCTGGTGCCCACGCTCCCCGCTCCCCAACGCCCTCACCTCGGCCCCGCCCTCCGCTCCCGGGACAGTGGCCGGATCCCACCTGCCGGCCTCCTGGGGGCTAACCCTAACCCTAGGTCAGCCACCCAGGGCCCCTCCCAAGGGTCCTGGTGCCGCTACACTGGGGATCAGGGACCCCAAGACCCAGAGCCAGACTCACCCTGCCGCCACGTCGCCACCCGGGCTGCTAGTGGCGCCGCCCGTCATTCAGGGCGGGAGAAGGGACAGGGCCCTGGAGAAACCGGCGATATTTGAAGCCTCCTGCGCCAAAATGCAGGGGCCCACGCTCCCGATCGCCAGCGCCTTTACCTCGGGCGCCGCCCCACCTCTCGCCGCCCAGCCAGAGGATTGGGCCTGCTGGCCTCCTGGGTGCTAACTCTAAACCTAGGTCCGCCCAAGAGGAGCCCTCCCAAGAGGCCTGGCCCCACAACGCTGGGGATTGGGGATCCACGAGCCGCAGCATGGACTCACCCTGCCGCTCCACCGCCAAGGGAGCTGCTAAGGGCGCCGCTGGTTCTTCAGGGCAGGAGAACGGGCAGGGCCCTTTGAGCCATGGCAACAGTCGAAGGCCCAGGGCGTCAAAACGCTGGGGACCACGCTCCCGCTCTGCATCACCCTCAACTCGGCCCGCACCTCCGCTCTTCGCAGAGCCAGCGACTCGGGCCTGCCGGCCTCCTGGGAGCTCACCCTAACCCTAGGACAGCCCCCTGAAGGTCCCTTCCTAAGGGGCCTGGCGCCGCAACGCCAGGGATTGGGGGCCCCCAAGCCCCAGCGCCGGATGCACGCTGCTACCCCCAACCCACACAGGCCGCTAGGGGCGCCGCCATTCATTCAGGGTGGGAGAACTGGCAGGGCCCTCCGAACCCCCTGCCGACCTTCAGAGGCGCACCGAACCAAAACGCTTGGGCCCAGGCTCATGTTCACCAGCACCCTCACCTCGGCCCAACTCTCCGCTCGACGCACAGGTGGTGTATCGGGCCTGCGGGGCTCCTGGAGGCTAACCCTAACCATAGGTCGGCCCACCGAGGGGCACTTCCCAAGGGGCCTGGCATCGCAACGCTGGGGATGGGGACCCCGAGCTCATGTGCCGCACTCACCCTGCTGCCCTTCAGCCACCCGAGCCGCTAGAGGCCCCGCCGGTCAATCAGGGCAAGAGATCGGGCAGGGCCCTCCGAGCCCACGCTGACCTTTGAAGGCTCCCCGCGCAAAAACGTTGGCTCCCAGGATCCTGCTCGCCAGCGCCCCTCACCTAGGCCCACCCCACCGCTTGCTTCAGAGCCAGTGGATAGGGCCCGCCGGGCTCCTGGCAGCTAACCAAAACCCTAGGTCGGCCCTGAGGGGACATCCCAAGCGCCTGGCTCTGCAATGCTGGGGATTGGTGACTCAGAGCCCCAGAGCCGGACTCACCCTGCCGCACTGTCCCCCACCTGGGCCGCTAGGGGCGCCGCGGGTCATAGAGGGCGAGAGAAGGGCAGGGCCTTCTGAGTCCCCGGTGACCTTCAAAGGCTCCCCGTGCCAAAACGCTGGTGCCCACGCTCCCGCTCCCCAGCGCCTTCACCTCGGGCCGCACCTCAGCTCCGCGCACAGTGTGCGGTTGGGCCTGACGGTCTCCTGGGGGCTAACCCTAACCCTAGGTCGGCCCCCCAGGGGCCCCTCCCAAGGGTTTTGGTGCCACTACGCCAGGGATCTGGGAGCCCCAAGCCCCAAAGCCAGACTCACCCTCCCACAACGCTGCCACCCGGGCCGCGAGGGGCGCCGCCGGTCATTCAGGGCGGGAGAACTGACAGGGCCCTGGAGAAACCGGCGACATTTGAAGCCTCCCACCCCCAAATGCAGGGGCCCACAATCCCCCACCCCAGCGCCTTTACCTCGGCCCGCCCACCTCTCACCGCCCAGCCCAGAGGACCTGGCCTGCCGGCCTTATGGGGGCTAACTCTAACCCTGGGTCGGCCCACGAGGAGCCCCTCCCAAGGGGCCTGGCACCACAACGCCGGGGATTGGGGATCCCAGAGCCACAGCCTGGGATTCACCCTGCCGCCCCCCACTGCCAACGGAGCCGCTAGGGGCGTTGCTGGTTCTTCAGGGCAGGAGAAAGGGCAGGGCCCTCTGAGCCATGGCAACATTCAAAGGCCCAGGACGCCAAAACGCTGGGGCCCAGCTCCCGCTCGCCATCGCCCTCAACTCGGCCTGCATCTCCACTCCTCGCACAGCCGGCGGATCGGGCCTGCCGGCCTCCTGGGCGCTAACCCTAACCCTAGGACGGCCCCGAGGGTCGCTTCCTAAGGGGCCTGGCGCCGCAATGCCGGGGATTGGGAACCCCCAAGCCCCAGCGCTGGATGCACCCTGCCGCCCTGCCCCACACGTGCCGCTAGGGGCGCCGCCATTCATTCAGGGTGGGAGAAAGGGCAGGGCCCTTCGAACCCCCGCCGACCTTCGAAGGCGCCCCGAACCAAAACCGCTTGGGCCCGGGCTCATGTTCACCAGCACCCTCACCTCGGCCCAACTCTCCGCTCGACGCACAGGCGGTGTATCGGGCCTGCTGGCCTCCTGGGGGCTAACCCTAACTGTAGGTCGGCCACGGAGGGGCCCTTCCCAAGTGGCTGGCGCCCCAACGCCGGGAATGGGGACCCCAACCCAAGTGCCGGTCTCACCCTGCTGCCCTTCAGGCACCGAAGCCTCTAGGGGCCCCCGCCGGTCATTCAGAGCGGGAGAACGGGCAGGTTCCTCCGAGCCCCCACTGACCTTCGAAGGCCCCCCGCACTAAAACGCTTGGGCTCATGCTCAGTCTCGCCAGCGCCCTCACCTCGGCCCAACCCTCCGCGTGCCGCACAGCCACTGATCGGGTCCACCGGCCTCCTGGGGGCTAACCGCAACCCTAGATCGACCCCCGAGGGGCCCCTCCCAAGGGATCTGGCGCCGCAACGCTGGGGATTGGGGACCCCCCGAGCCTCAGCACTGGACTCACCCTGCCACCCAGCCGCCACCCGGGGGCTTGGGGTGGTGCCGTTCATTCAGGGCGGGAGCACGGGCAGGGCCCTCCAAGACACGGCGACCTTCAAAGGCCCCCCCGCGCCAAACCCCCGGGCCCATGCTCCCGCTCACCATTGCCCCTCACCTCGGTCCGCCACTCCAGTCTCCACACGGCTGGCGAATAGGGCCTGCCGGCATCCTAGGGGCTAAACCTCACCCTAGGTCAGCCTCCCAGGGGCCCCTCCCAAGGGGCCTGGCGCCGCAACGCGGTGGACTGGGGACCCCCGAGCCCTATGCCCGGACTTACATGCCGCCCCGCCGCCACCTGGGCTGCTAGGGGCGCCGCCGGTCATTCAGGGAGGAGAATGGGCAGGGCCCGCCGAGTCCCCAGAGACATTCGAAGGCCCCCGGTGCCAAAACGCTTGGGCCCAGGCTCTTGCTCGCCAGCGCCCTCACCTCGGCCCGCCCCTCCGCTCCACGCACAGCGGGCGGATCCCGCCTGCAGGCCTCCCGGGTGCTAACCCTAACCCTAGGTCGGCCACCCAGGGGCCCCTCCCAAGGGTCCTGGTGCCGCTTCGCCGGGGATCGGGAACCTCAAGCCCCAGAGCCACACTCACCCTACCGCAACGCCGCCACCCAGGCCGCTAGGAGCACTGCGGGTCATTCAGGGCGAGAGAAGGGGCAGGGCCTTCCGAGCCCCCGGTGGCCTTCAAAGGCTCCCCGTGCCAAAACGCTGGTGCCCACGCTCCCGCTCCCCAACGCCCTCACCTCGGCCCCGCCCTCCGCTCCCGGGACAGTGGCCGGATCCCACCTGCCGGCCTCCTGGGGGCTAACCCTAACCCTAGGTCAGCCACCCAGGGGCCCCTCCCAAGGGTCCTGGTGCCGCTACACTGGGGATCAGGGACCCCAAGACCCAGAGCCAGACTCACCCTGCCGCCACGTCGCCACCCCGGGCTGCTAGTGGCGCCGCCCGTCATTCAGGGCGGGAGAAGGGACAGGGCCCTGGAGAAACCGGCGATATTTGAAGCCTCCTGCGCCAAAATGCAGGGGCCCACGCTCCCGATCGCCAGCGCCTTTACCTCGGGCCGCCCACCTCTCGCCGCCCAGCCAGAGGATTGGGCCTGCTGGCCTCCTGGGTGCTAACTCTAAACCTAGGTCCGCCCAAGAGGAGCCCCTCCCAAGAGGCCTGGCCCCACAACGCTGGGGATTGGGGATCCACGAGCCGCAGCATGGACTCACCCTGCCGCTCCACCGCCAAGGAGCTGCTAAGGGCGCCGCTGGTTCTTCAGGGCAGGAGAACGGGCAGGGCCCTTTGAGCCATGGCAACAGTCGAAGGCCCAGGGCGTCAAAACGCTGGGGACCACGCTCCCGCTCTGCATCACCCTCAACTCGGCCCCGCACCTCCGCTCTTCGCAGAGCCAGCGACCTCGGGCCTGCCGGCCTCCTGGGAGCTCACCCTAACCCTAGGACAGCCCCTGAAGGTCCCTTCCTAAGGGGCCTGGCGCCGCAACGCCAGGGATTGGGGGCCCCCAAGCCCCAGCGCCGGATGCACGCTGCTACCCCAACCCACACAGGCCGCTAGGGGCGCCGCCATTCATTCAGGGTGGGAGAACTGGCAGGGCCCTCCGAACCCCTGCCGACCTTCAGAGGCGCACCGAACCAAAACGCTTGGGCCCAGGCTCATGTTCACCAGCACCCTCACCTCGGCCCAACTCTCCGCTCGACGCACAGGTGGTGTATCGGGCCTGCGGGCTCCTGGAGGCTAACCCTAACCATAGGTCGGCCACCGAGGGGGCACTTCCCAAGGGGCCTGGCATCGCAACGCTGGGGATGGGGACCCCGAGCTCATGTGCCGCACTCACCCTGCTGCCCTTCAGCCACCCGAGCCGCTAGAGGCCCCGCCGGTCAATCAGGGCAAGAGATCGGGCAGGGCCCTCCGAGCCCACGCTGACCTTTGAAGGCTCCCCGCGCAAAACGTTGGCTCCCAGGATCCTGCTCGCCAGCGCCCTCACCTAGGCCCACCCCACCGCTTGCTTCAGAGCCGGTGGATAGGGCCCGCCGGGCTCCTGGCAGCTAACCAAAACCCTAGGTCGGCCCCTGAGGGGACATCCCAAGCGGCCTGGCTCTGCAATGCTGGGGATTGGTGACTCAGAGCCCCAGAGCCGGACTCACCCTGCCGCACTGTCCCCACCTGGGCCGCTAGGGGCGCCGCGGGTCATAGAGGGCGAGAGAAGGGCAGGGCCTTCTGAGTCCCCGGTGACCTTCAAAGGCTCCCCGTGCCAAAACGCTGGTGCCCACGCTCCCCCGCTCCCCCAGCGCCTTCACCTCGGGCCGCACCTCAGCTCGCCGCACAGTGTGCGGTTGGGCCTGACGGTCTCCTGGGGGCTAACCCCTAACCCCTAGGTCGGCCCCCCAGGGGCCCCTCCCAAGGGTTTTGGTGCCACTACGCCAGGGATCTGGAGCCCCAAGCCCCAAAGCCAGACTCACCCTCCCACAACGCTGCCACCCCCGGGCCGCGAGGGGCGCCGCCGGTCATTCAGGGCGGGAGAACTGACAGGGCCCTGGAGAAACCGGCGACATTTGAAGCCTCCCACCCCCAAAATGCAGGGGCCCACAATCCCCCACCCCAGCGCCTTTACCTCGGCCCGCCCACCTCTCACCGCCCAGCCAGAGGACCTGGCCTGCCGGCCTTATGGGGGCTAACTCTAACCCTGGGTCGGCCCACGAGGAGCCCCTCCCAAGGGGCCTGGCACCACAACGCCGGGGATTGGGGATCCCAGAGCCACAGCCTGGGATTCACCCTGCCGCCCCACTGCCAACGGAGCCGCTAGGGGCGTTGCTGGTTCTTCAGGGCAGGAGAAAGGGCAGGGCCCTCTGAGCCATGGCAACATTCAAAGGCCCAGGACGCCAAAACGCTGGGGCCCAGCTCCCGCTCGCCATCGCCCTCAACTCGGCCTGCATCTCCACTCCTCGCACAGCCGGCGGATCGGGCCTGCCGGCCTCCTGGGCGCTAACCCTAACCCTAGGACGGCCCCGAGGGTCGCTTCCTAAGGGCCTGGCGCCGCAATGCCGGGGATTGGGAACCCCCAAGCCCCAGCGCTGGATGCACCCTGCCGCCCTGCCCCACACGTGCCGCTAGGGGCGCCGCCATTCATTCAGGGTGGGAGAAAGGGCAGGGCCCTTCGAACCCCCGCCGACCTTCGAAGGCGCCCCGAACCAAAACGCTTGGGCCCCGGGCTCATGTTCACCAGCACCCTCACCCTCGGCCCAACTCTCCGCTCGACGCACAGGCGGTGTATCGGGCCTGCTGGCCTCCTGGGGGCTAACCCTAACTGTAGGTCGGCCACGGAGGGGCCCTTCCCAAGTGGCCTGGCGCCCCAACGCCGGGAATGGGGACCCCAACCCAAGTGCCGGTCTCACCCTGCTGCCCCTTCAGGCACCGAAGCCTCTAGGGGCCCCGCCGGTCATTCAGAGCGGGAGAACGGGCAGGTTCCTCCGAGCCCCCACTGACCTTCGAAGGCCCCCCGCACTAAAACGCTTGGGCTCATGCTCAGTCTCGCCAGCGCCCTCACCTCGGCCAACCCTCCGCGTGCCGCACAGCCACTGATCGGGTCCACCGCCTCCTGGGGGCTAACCGCAACCCTAGATCGACCCCCGAGGGGCCCCCTCCCAAGGGATCTGGCGCCGCAACGCTGGGGATTGGGGACCCCCGAGCCTCAGCACTGGACTCACCCTGCCACCCAGCCGCCACCCCCGGGGGCTTGGGGTGGTGCCGTTCATTCAGGGCGGGAGCACGGGCAGGGCCCTCCAAGACATGGCGACCTTCAAAGGCCCCCCGCGCCAAACCCCCGGGCCCATGCTCCCGCTCACCAGTGCCCTCACCTCGGTCCGCCACTCCAGTCTCCACACGGCTGGCGAATAGGGCCTGCCGGCATCCTAGGGGCTAAACCTCACCCTAGGTCAGCCTCCCAGGGGCCCCTCCCAAGGGGCCTGGCGCCGCAACGCGGTGGACTGGGGACCCCCGAGCCCTATGCCCGGACTTACATGCCGCCCCCGCCGCCACCTGGGCTGCTAGGGGCGCCGCCGGTCATTCAGGGAGGAGAATGGGCAGGGCCCCGCCGAGTCCCCAGAGACATTCGAAGGCCCCCGGTGCCCAAAACGCTTGGGCCCAGGCTCTTGCTCGCCAGCGCCCTCACCTCGGCCCGCCCCTCCGCTCCACGCACAGCGGGCGGATCCCGCCTGCAGGCCTCCCGGGTGCTAACCCTAACCCTAGGTCGGCCACCCCAGGGGCCCCTCCCAAGGGTCCTGGTGCCGCTTCGCCGGGGATCGGGAACCTCAAGCCCCAGAGCCACACTCACCCTACCGCAACGCCGCCACCCAGGCCGCTAGGAGCACTGCGGGTCATTCAGGGCGAGAGAAGGGGCAGGGCCTTCCGAGCCCCCCGGTGGCCTTCAAAGGCTCCCCGTGCCAAAACGCTGGTGCCCACGCTCCCGCTCCCCAACGCCCTCACCTCGGCCCCGCCCTCCGCTCCCGGGACAGTGGCCGGATCCCACCTGCCGGCCTCCTGGGGGCTAACCCTAACCCTAGGTCAGCCACCCAGGGGCCCCTCCCAAGGGTCCTGGTGCCGCTACACTGGGGATCAGGGACCCCAAGACCCAGAGCCAGACTCACCCTGCCTGCCACGTCGCCACCCGGGCTGCTAGTGGCGCCGCCCGTCATTCAGGGCGGGAGAAGGGACAGGGCCCTGGAGAAACCGGCGATATTTGAAGCCTCCTGCGCCAAAATGCAGGGGCCCACGCTCCCGATCGCCAGCGCCTTTACCTCGGGCCGCCCACCTCTCGCCGCCCAGCCAGAGGATTGGGCCTGCTGGCCTCCTGGGTGCTAACTCTAAACCTAGGTCCGCCCAAGAGGAGCCCCTCCCAAGAGGCCTGGCCCCACAACGCTGGGGATTGGGGATCCACGAGCCGCAGCATGGACTCACCCTGCCGCTCCACCGCCAAGGGAGCTGCTAAGGGCGCCGCTGGTTCTTCAGGGCAGGAGAACGGGCAGGGCCCTTTGAGCCATGGCAACAGTCGAAGGCCCAGGGCGTCAAAACGCTGGGGACCACGCTCCCGCTCTGCATCACCCTCAACTCGGCCCGCACCTCCGCTCTTCGCAGAGCCAGCGACTCGGGCCTGCCGGCCTCCTGGGAGCTCACCCTAACCCTAGGACAGCCCCTGAAGGTCCCTTCCTAAGGGGCCTGGCGCCGCAACGCCAGGGATTGGGGGCCCCCAAGCCCCAGCGCCGGATGCACGCTGCTACCCCAACCCACACAGGCCGCTAGGGGCGCCGCCATTCATTCAGGGTGGGAGAACTGGCAGGGCCCTCCGAACCCCTGCCGACCTTCAGAGGCGCACCGAACCAAAACGCTTGGGCCCAGGCTCATGTTCACCAGCACCCTCACCTCGGCCCAACTCTCCGCTCGACGCACAGGTGGTGTATCGGGCCTGCGGGGCTCCTGGAGGCTAACCCTAACCATAGGTCGGCCACCGAGGGGCACTTCCCAAGGGGCCTGGCATCGCAACGCTGGGGATGGGGACCCCGAGCTCATGTGCCGCACTCACCCTGCTGCCTTCAGCCACCCGAGCCGCTAGAGGCCCCGCCGGTCAATCAGGGCAAGAGATCGGGCAGGGCCCTCCGAGCCCACGCTGACCTTTGAAGGCTCCCCGCGCAAAAACGTTGGCTCCCAGGATCCTGCTCGCCAGCGCCCTCACCTAGGCCCACCCCACCGCTTGCTTCAGAGCCGGTGGATAGGGCCCGCCGGGCTCCTGGCAGCTAACCAAAACCCTAGGTCGGCCCTGAGGGGACATCCCAAGCGGCCTGGCTCTGCAATGCTGGGGATTGGTGACTCAGAGCCCCAGAGCCGGACTCACCCTGCCGCACTGTCCCCACCTGGGCCGCTAGGGGCGCCGCGGGTCATAGAGGGCGAGAGAAGGGCAGGGCCTTCTGAGTCCCCGGTGACCTTCAAAGGCTCCCCGTGCCAAAACGCTGGTGCCCACGCTCCCGCTCCCCAGCGCCTTCACCTCGGGCCGCACCTCAGCTCGCCGCACAGTGTGCGGTTGGGCCTGACGGTCTCCTGGGGGCTAACCCTAACCCTAGGTCGGCCCCCCAGGGGCCCCTCCCAAGGGTTTTGGTGCCACTACGCCAGGGATCTGGAGCCCCAAGCCCCAAAGCCAGACTCACCCTCCCACAACGCTGCCACCCGGGCCGCGAGGGGCGCCGCCGGTCATTCAGGGCGGGAGAACTGACAGGGCCCTGGAGAAACCGGCGACATTTGAAGCCTCCCACCCCCAAAATGCAGGGGCCCACAATCCCCCACCCCAGCGCCTTTACCTCGGCCCGCCCACCTCTCACCGCCCAGCCAGAGGACCTGGCCTGCCGGCCTTATGGGGGCTAACTCTAACCCTGGGTCGGCCCACGAGGAGCCCCTCCCAAGGGGCCTGGCACCACAACGCCGGGGATTGGGGATCCCAGAGCCACAGCCTGGGATTCACCCTGCCGCCCCACTGCCAACGGAGCCGCTAGGGGCGTTGCTGGTTCTTCAGGGCAGGAGAAAGGGCAGGGCCCTCTGAGCCATGGCAACATTCAAAGGCCCAGGACGCCAAAACGCTGGGGCCCAGCTCCCGCTCGCCATCGCCCTCAACTCGGCCTGCATCTCCACTCCTCGCACAGCCGGCGGATCGGGCCTGCCGGCCTCCTGGGCGCTAACCCTAACCCTAGGACGGCCCCGAGGGTCGCTTCCTAAGGGGCCTGGCGCCGCAATGCCGGGGATTGGGAACCCCCAAGCCCCAGCGCTGGATGCACCCTGCCGCCCTGCCCCACACGTGCCGCTAGGGGCGCCGCCATTCATTCAGGGTGGGAGAAAGGGCAGGGCCCTTCGAACCCCCGCCGACCTTCGAAGGCGCCCCGAACCAAAACGCTTGGGCCCGGGCTCATGTTCACCAGCACCCTCACCTCGGCCCAACTCTCCGCTCGACGCACAGGCGGTGTATCGGGCCTGCTGGCCTCCTGGGGGCTAACCCTAACTGTAGGTCGGCCCACGGAGGGGCCCTTCCCAAGTGGCCTGGCGCCCCAACGCCGGGAATGGGGACCCCAACCCAAGTGCGGTCTCACCCTGCTGCCCTTCAGGCACCGAAGCCTCTAGGGGCCCCGCCGGTCATTCAGAGCGGGAGAACGGGCAGGTTCCTCCGAGCCCCCACTGACCTTCGAAGGCCCCCCGCACTAAAACGCTTGGGCTCATGCTCAGTCTCGCCAGCGCCCTCACCTCGGCCCAACCCTCCGCGTGCCGCACAGCCACTGATCGGGTCCACCGGCCTCCTGGGGGCTAACCGCAACCCTAGATCGACCCCCGAGGGGCCCCCTCCCAAGGGATCTGGCGCCGCAACGCTGGGGATTGGGGACCCCCCGAGCCTCAGCACTGGACTCACCCTGCCACCCAGCCGCCACCCGGGGGCTTGGGGTGGTGCCGTTCATTCAGGGCGGGAGCACGGGCAGGGCCCTCCAAGACACGGCGACCTTCAAAGGCCCCCCGCGCCAAACCCCCGGGCCCATGCTCCCGCTCACCATTGCCCTCACCTCGGTCCGCCACTCCAGTCTCCACACGGCTGGCGAATAGGGCCTGCCGGCATCCTAGGGGCTAAACCTCACCCTAGGTCAGCCTCCCAGGGGCCCCTCCCAAGGGGCCTGGCGCCGCAACGCGGTGGACTGGGGACCCCCGAGCCCTATGCCCGGACTTACATGCCGCCCCGCCGCCACCTGGGCTGCTAGGGGCGCCGCCGGTCATTCAGGGAGGAGAATGGGCAGGGCCCCGCCGAGTCCCCAGAGACATTCGAAGGCCCCCGGTGCCAAAACGCTTGGGCCCAGGCTCTTGCTCGCCAGCGCCCTCACCTCGGCCCGCCCCTCCGCTCCACGCACAGCGGGCGGATCCCGCCTGCAGGCCTCCCGGGTGCTAACCCTAACCCTAGGTCGGCCACCCAGGGGCCCCTCCCAAGGGTCCTGGTGCCGCTTCGCCGGGGATCGGGAACCTCAAGCCCCAGAGCCACACTCACCCTACCGCAACGCCGCCACCCAGGCCGCTAGGAGCACTGCGGGTCATTCAGGGCGAGAGAAGGGGCAGGGCCTTCCGAGCCCCCGGTGGCCTTCAAAGGCTCCCCGTGCCAAAACGCTGGTGCCCCACGCTCCCGCTCCCCAACGCCCTCACCTCGGCCCCGCCCTCCGCTCCCGGGACAGTGGCCGGATCCCACCTGCCGGCCTCCTGGGGGCTAACCCTAACCCTAGGTCAGCCACCCAGGGGCCCCTCCCAAGGGTCCTGGTGCCGCTACACTGGGGATCAGGGACCCCAAGACCCAGAGCCAGACTCACCCTGCCGCCACGTCGCCACCCCGGGCTGCTAGTGGCGCCGCCCGTCATTCAGGGCGGGAGAAGGGACAGGGCCCTGGAGAAACCGGCGATATTTGAAGCCTCCTGCGCCAAAATGCAGGGGCCCACGCTCCCGATCGCCAGCGCCTTTACCTCGGGCCGCCCACCTCTCGCCGCCCAGCCAGAGGATTGGGCCTGCTGGCCTCCTGGGTGCTAACTCTAAACCTAGGTCCGCCCAAGAGGAGCCCCTCCCAAGAGGCCTGGCCCCACAACGCTGGGGATTGGGGATCCACGAGCCGCAGCATGGACTCACCCTGCCGCTCCACCGCCAAGGGAGCTGCTAAGGGCGCCGCTGGTTCTTCAGGGCAGGAGAACGGGCAGGGCCCTTTGAGCCATGGCAACAGTCGAAGGCCCAGGGCGTCAAAACGCTGGGGACCACGCTCCGCTCTGCATCACCCTCAACTCGGCCCGCACCTCCGCTCTTCGCAGAGCCAGCGACTCGGGCCTGCCGGCCTCCTGGGAGCTCACCCTAACCCTAGGACAGCCCCTGAAGGTCCCTTCCTAAGGGGCCTGGCGCCGCAACGCCAGGGATTGGGGGCCCCCAAGCCCCAGCGCCGGATGCACGCTGCTACCCCAACCCACACAGGCCGCTAGGGGCGCCGCCATTCATTCAGGGTGGGAGAACTGGCAGGGCCCTCCGAACCCCTGCCGACCTTCAGAGGCGCACCGAACCAAAACGCTTGGGCCCAGCTCATGTTCACCAGCACCCTCACCTCGGCCCAACTCTCCCGCTCGACGCACAGGTGGTGTATCGGGCCTGCGGGGCTCCTGGAGGCTAACCCTAACCATAGGTCGGCCACCGAGGGGCACTTCCCAAGGGGCCTGGCATCGCAACGCTGGGGATGGGGACCCCGAGCTCATGTGCCGCACTCACCCTGCTGCCCTTCAGCCACCCGAGCCGCTAGAGGCCCCGCCGGTCAATCAGGGCAAGAGATCGGGCAGGGCCCTCCGAGCCCACGCTGACCTTTGAAGGCTCCCCGCGCAAAAACGTTGGCTCCCAGGATCCTGCTCGCCAGCGCCCTCACCTAGGCCCACCCCCACCGCTTGCTTCAGAGCCGGTGGATAGGGCCCGCCGGGCTCCTGGCAGCTAACCAAAACCCTAGGTCGGCCCTGAGGGGACATCCCAAGCGGCCTGGCTCTGCAATGCTGGGGATTGGTGACTCAGAGCCCCAGAGCGGACTCACCCTGCCGCACTGTCCCCACCTGGGCCGCTAGGGGCGCCGCGGGTCATAGAGGGCGAGAGAAGGGCAGGGCCTTCTGAGTCCCCGGTGACCTTCAAAGGCTCCCCGTGCCAAAACGCTGGTGCCCACGCTCCCGCTCCCCAGCGCCTTCACCTCGGGCCGCACCTCAGCTCGCCGCACAGTGTGCGGTTGGGCCTGACGGTCTCCTGGGGGCTAACCCTAACCCTAGGTCGGCCCCCCAGGGGCCCCTCCCAAGGGTTTTGGTGCCACTACGCCAGGGATCTGGAGCCCCAAGCCCCAAAGCCAGACTCACCCTCCCACAACGCTGCCACCCGGGCCGCGAGGGGCGCCGCCGGTCATTCAGGGCGGGAGAACTGACAGGGCCCTGGAGAAACCGGCGACATTTGAAGCCTCCCACCCCAAAATGCAGGGCCC